>NW_026691418.1:2698616-2930035 GCF_020826845.1 Diceros bicornis minor
TTTTTATTCCTCATTTTCTTAATGTGGATTATCACATTGATTGATTTGCAGATGTTGAACCATCCCTGTATCCCTGGTACAAATTCCACTTGATCATGGTATATGATCCTTTTAATATATTGCTGTGTTCTATTTGCTGATATTTAGTTGAGGATTTTTGCATCTGTGTTCATCAGCGATATTGGCCTGTAATATTCCTTCTTTGTGCTGTTCTAGCCTGCTTTTGCTGTCCTGGTGATGTTGGCCTCATAGAATGAATTAGGAAGTGTTCCATCTTCTTCAACTGTTTGGAATAGTTTGAGAAGCATAGGTATTAAATCTTGTTTGAATATTTGGCAGAATTCTCCAGAGAAGACATCTGGTCCTGGACTTTTTTTATTTGGGAGGTTTTTGATAAAAATTTCATTCTCTTTACATGTGATTGGTCTGTTCATTTTCTCTATTTCTTCTTGATTCAGTTTTGGGAGGTTGTGTGAATCTAAGAATTTATCTATTTCTTTTAGGTTATCCAATTTGGTGGCATAAAAGTTGTTCAGTGTATTCTCTTATTGTCCTTTGGATTTCTGTGGTATCTGTTGTAATTTCTCCTCTTTCATTTCTAATTTTATGTCTTTGAGCCTTCTCTCTTTTTTCCTTAGTGAGTTTGGCTAAGGGTCTATCAATTTTGTTTCAGTCTTCTCAAAGAACCAGCTCTTTGTTTCATTGATCCTTTCTACTGTTTTTTTAGTCTCTATTTCATTTATTTCTGCTCTAATTTTTATTATTTCCCTCATTCTGCTGACTTTGGGCTTCATTTTTTCTTCATTTTCTGGTTCTATTAGGTGTAGTTTAAGGTTACTTATTTGGTATTTTTCTTGTTTGTTGAGGTGTGCTTGTATTGCTATGAATTTCCTTCTTACAACTGCTTTTGCTGCATCCCATAAGAGTTGTTTTGTTGTCTTTTTCGTTTGTCTTCAGGTATTTTTTGATTTCTTCTTTGATTTGTTCATTGAACCAATGGTTCTTCAGTCGTGTGTCCTTTAGTCTCCACATATTTGTGACTTCCTCATCTTTTCTCTTGTAGTTGATTTCAAGTGTCTTAGCATTGTGGTCAGAAGAGAAACTTGATATGATTTCAATCTTAAATTTATTCAAGCTTGCCTTGTTTGACAACATATGGTCTATCTATGAGAATGTTCTATGTACACTTAAGAACAATGTGTATTCTGCTGTTTTTGGAGGGTATGCTCTATGTATATCGATTAAGTTCATCTGATCATATGTTTCATTTAATTCCACTATTGACTTGTTGTCTTTCTCTGCATGATCTATCCCTGGATGTAAGTGGGGTGTTCAGGTCCCTTGCTATTACTGTGTTGCTGTTAATTTCTCCCATTGGGTTTATTACGGATTGCTTTATATTCTTTTCTGCTGCTGTGTTAGGTGTATATATTTTTATATGTGGTATGTCCTCTTGGTGGAAAGTCCCCTTTGTCATTATATACTGCCCCTCTTTGTCTCTCATAGTCTTTTTTATCTTGAAGTCTACTTTGTCTGATATAACTATGGCAACACCTACTTTCTTTTATTTGCTATTTGATTGGAGTATTTTCTCCCATCTCTTCATTCTGAGCCTGTTTGTTTTTAGAGCCGAGATGTGTTTCCTGGAGGCAGCATATTGTTGGGTCTTGTTTTCTAATCCACCCCACCAATCTGTGTCTGTTGATTGGAGAATTCAATCGATTTACAATTACAGTGATTATTGATACTTGAGGGCTTAATCCCACCTAATCTATATTTTCATTGTTTCTCTTCCTTTGTGTTTCTGACTACCATTTCACTTTGGGGGTTTTCATGGAGGTTGTCTCTTTTGTTATGATCTATGGCTCTGCTCTGATTTTTTGTTTGCTGGTTACTGTGGGGTTTGTATTAAGAACTCATAGATGAGATAGGCCATCTTCTGATAGCCTCTTATCTCCGTTAGCCTAAGCAGGTTCCATTTCTTTCCTCTTCTCCTTCTGAGTTATTGTTGTCACAGATATTCATTTTTGTGTTGTGAGTTTGTGACTAAGTTGAAGTGTTTATAGTTACTTTTGCTGCTTTCTTTCCCTTCTTCTTTTAAGTTATAATTAAGTATTTGTTACCCTGTTGTGAAACAGAGCTGTAGCTTTCTGATTTTGTCTGTCTATTTATGTTTTTGCTCAAAGCTTTGTAGACATTTGCCTTCTTTTTATTTCGGGTATGAGGACCTTCTTGATCATTGCTTGTATGGGAGATCTAGTGGCGTTGAACTCCCTCAGCCTTTGTTTATCTGGGAAAACTTTTATTTCTCCATTGTATCATAAGGATCAGTTCACTGGATAGAGTATTCTTGGCTGAAAGTTTTTGTCTTTCAGGATTTTTAATATATCATTCCATTCTTTCCTTGCCTGTATAGTTTCTGCCAAGAAATATGCTGAAAGCCTGATAGGTGTTCCTTCGTAGGTTATTTTCTTCTGTCTTGATTCCCTTAATATTTTTTCTTTGTCATTGGCTTTTGTCAATTTTACTATTATGCCTTGGAGAAGGTCTTTTAGCATTGATGTTATTAGTCGTTCTGTTGGCTTCATGTATTTGTAAGTCCGGTTCTTCCTCAGGTTTGGGAAGTTCTCAGCTATTATTTCTTTGAACAAGCTCTCTGCTCCTTTCTGCCTCTCTTCTCCCTCTGGAATATGTATAATTCCTATGTTGCTTTTATAATTGAGTCATATATTTCTACAAGAATTCCTTCTGTTTTTAAAAATCAGAGTTCTCTCTCCTCGTCCACTGGAAGCATTTCTATATTTCTATCCTCTAAATCACTAATTCTTTCATCCATAATATCAGCTCTATTTTTTAAAGATTCTAGATTCTTTTTTATCTTTTTAATTATGTTCTTCATATGCAGATTTTCTGCTTGTTTTTTTTAATAGTGTCAGTCTCTTTGATGAAGTATTCCTTTTCTTCATTAATTTTATTCCTGAGTTCATCGAACTCTCTGAACATTCTTGTAACTTGGTGAGTTTCTTTATGACAGATATTTTGAACTCTGTCATTTAGATTGTAAATTTCTGTGACTTCAAGTTTCGTTTCGGGAGATTTGTCATTTCCTTCTGCCCTGAATTGTTATTGTAGTTTCTTATGGTGTTTGATGAACTGATCTTTTGCCTGTGTATTTGTGGTAGTATCAGGTCGCAGATTCCACCTGCTACCGTTTTGGTGGAAGCATGAGCTGTGTTTCTGATCCCACCGCATACGCTGGAAGTTGTGTGGGTACAGTGAGTGTTTCCACTCGCTGGGAAAGCATTCCCACTGGGCTCAGAGCTGCCGCCACATGGAGGCACGTGCACAGTTGTGAGACCGCAACACTACTATGGGTATTTGTGCCACCTGGGAAAGCATTTGTATGTGCCTGTATATTTGCTGCTGCCTTTTCTCATGCTCATGCCAGCCTCTGTGTTTGGTGGGTGAGGCTTCTTCATGGGTTCTGAGCATTGGCAAATCATTGAGACTGCAGTGACACGGTGCACTTTCCAACCATCCACGAAAGCATTCATGTGCGTGTCCAGGGCTCCCGCCCACTCCTCCCAGAGTTGCACCAAGGCGCAACTGGGGGATGCAGCATTACTATTGGCTCTCACACCAACATGGGAAGTGCTCGGGTGTGTGCACAGTGCTGTCTGGTAAGGGTTGGGGATAGGAATGAATTCATAGTACATGCAATGACAAGCATAAATGTCAAAATATTTATGCTGAGTGAAGGAAGCCAGTAAAAAATGAGTACATAGTATATGATCCCATTTATAAACATTTTAGTAAAATGTATAGGGACATATACCAGATCACTCTTTGCCTGGGAATGAGAATGTGTTTGCAAATGGCAGGGAAGGAGGAATTAAAATGAACATGAGGA
Source organism: Diceros bicornis minor (assembly GCF_020826845.1). Taxonomy (NCBI): domain Eukaryota; kingdom Metazoa; phylum Chordata; class Mammalia; order Perissodactyla; family Rhinocerotidae; genus Diceros; species Diceros bicornis. The sequence continues at coordinate 2,702,527 of NW_026691418.1, forward strand.
AATTGGGGAAGATAACATTCCTTTTCTTGATTGTGGTGATGGTTCAATAAGTTATAATCAAAACGTATCAAATTGTTCACTTTAAATGTTTGCAGTTTTCTGTATGTCGTTAATACCTCAATTAAGCTAGAACATGTAGGGTAAAGAGAGGGTGAGAGAGCCAAACAAGGGAAAAGGGAAGGAAAAGAAGGACTGAGGGTGAAAATGAAGTGGAAAAAAGGCAGAGGGAGACACAGGAGGCATCGGGTCTCTGTGGCTTTGGCATCTCCTTCCCCTGGAGTCTCCCATACTGGGCAGCTGACTGGACCACTCTGATGCGCTTTCCTCACCTCACAAGTCACTGTCTGCCAGCGGAAGAAGGAGGACAACTATGAGGTCCAGTGACGACGGCTGGGCTATTACCTGCCTCATGGCAAACTATGGAAGCTGTGATGACTAGATGTGACTAGATCTGAGGTCCCTTTTGCCAGCTGGGGTCCAGAGGAGCTTGACTAGAACAGAAATAAACCACATTGGACGGACACAGGCTCCGAGCCTTTCTAGACTTGGCCTCTGACTGGCTCACAGGGGACTAAGCTGAAAGGTTTCACCTTCCTTAACTCCTAAAAGTGACTGCAACTTCTGTCCTGTGGTGTCACACCAGTTCATCCCTCAGGCACACCAGAATTGGTGAAACCAGCACAGACGTTGCCATCATGTAAAATCGAATCCCCACTTCAGTGCGAGGTTTCCCTTCTTAGGAAAATTTGGCACATCCCTCCCCTTCACTCTGTGGAGCCATCACACCCCTCTCGTTTCCTCCATATTCCTCCCCCACTGAAGGCCTGGCAGTCTCAGCTTCACCTTTTCTGCTTCATTCTCTGAAGCTCAGATTCACCAGGACTTCCAGATCAATCTCCCTCGATGGCTCGTCTCCCCACTCATGGGTGCTCCATGACGGGAAACAGGCCAAGATGGGAGGAGTGGGTGAGACATGACTCTGCAGTCTCCTTGGGCCTTGGGAGCTGAAATGACTAGGTGTCTGGGAAGCCTGAATCCCACAGAAACACCAAGGCTCTGGGAAGAGGGTATCTGCTCTGGATGTAAAAGTGAATAATACTCGGTGGGAGAAATCTGAGGGAAAAGAAAGAGTCTTTTTCTTCATTCTCTGTACAGAGTCCAACTAGCCTCACAGAAGAGGCTCCCCAACAAGCAGCCCAGAGCATCCCAGCATGAGGCAGACTGCGTTGTTCTGCCGTGGGTCTGTGGGAACAGATTACTTTATCTGTACACACTGTGCAGACGACCACAGCTGAAGATACCCAAGGGTTGAGAATTAAAGTCACAGTCATGGCACTCTCTCAAACTTTTTGTGTGTGAGGTTCACATTCTCAATCTGAAGCAGTGATTCTCCGAGAACGCACACTATGAAGATTCTAATGATTAATAATATTAATATATTATTATTATACATTGTATATATTATTCTTTATATACTGTACATTATAATTATAAATTAATGTATAATTATTATACATTAATATATATTGATTATTACAATATCATTATAATTATTGATTATAGTTATCATTATTGACTAATTTCTTCTAAGCAACATGACTGGAAAGCTCTGCATATATGATCTCAGTTACAGTCACAATTTTAGGGATTTATTCCCATTTTAAGCTAAAGATGTGGAGGCTCAGAAATATTAAATAACTTGACAAAGAAGGAAAAAAATTACTACAAATCTAAATTAAACACCTATTCAAACTATGTGTCAAAGAAAGAAAGACGTTTTCTGACTTACAAACAGACTCAAAGTTGACCTCCCACAGGCCTGCAGTGAAAGAATCGGTAAAGAATGTACATCAGGAAGAAGAAATGTGAACCCAGGAAAACATAACAAGAGTCATGAGGAAAGGAAAAAACCGTCTGTCTAATTTAGTATTAGTTTTAAAACAAGACATTAAAAACATTCGAATGAAAATTCCAGATGATCACCACATGGAAGAATAGAGGACAGAAAATTTAGCTAAAAGATAACTCATTTTTTAGGGAAGATATAAATACTAAGATACTCTATTATTGTTTAACACATTGCTCTTAGAAACTGATAAATCTGTGGGACAAAAATAAGTAATGATAAAGAGGATTTGAAGAGTGCAACATACTCGATCAGGCAAATAGGCAAATCCCAACACACTGGCTTATTGTGAGACTTGTGATGCTGAAAACAGTCATTCTCCTGACAGCATGATACCACAATGGCATATCAATTTTCATGAATCAAATTTCCAACACATATAAATCTAAAAAAAGGGACAATCCAGTGTTTCATTATATGCAACTGTAATTCCACATGCAACAAATACCAGAAAAATAGAGACCCAGAAGTAGGTGTCTTTTTTGAGAAGACAGATATAACAGCTCTTTAGTGAAATATTATGTTGGAATCTATTGCAATATTACACAAAAAGGACAATCCATTTGGACTAGGTATGTTTTCTCTGTGACTGTGAGGGCAAAACTCTAAGGAATCCCCTGATTGTGATAACTCTTGGTCTTAAAATACAAATAGATAACACTCAGTAAAGTAAAATGAGAGAACAAAATGAGAAGGAAAGATCTCCTTTCTCTCCTCACCTGAAACCCAATCTCTCACCTCCAAAGGATCACTGTCTGTATCTTCTCTGTCATGCAAAGAAATCAAAGAAAAGAAAATTATTGGTATATGTTAAAGTTTCAAGAGCTCAAAGCAAGAAGACATCAGGACCCTTGAGGAGGCATTAATGTAGTGTGAGCTCCATGTCATCTGCGCCGTCTTCTGTTTTCTTCATGGTGTTTGTTGGGCTGTCCTTCTTGGCCCCTCACTCTCCCTGCCTCGCTAGTGAGTGGGTCTGCATCAGTGCTACCACCAGTCTGTCTCTTGGCGTCTTCACTTTCCCTTCCTGTTTCCTGATATCTTCCTCAGTCCCCAGAAGACGTTTTCAAAGCAGCTGTGGGATGTACAGACCAGGCCCTGGGATCATCTCTGGCGAATCTGAAGACCAGGCAGGGGTGCGGATGGGACTGGAGTTCAGAACATCTGCGAGCTCACCTGACAGGGATACACCTGTGCTACTAAGTGCAAGGTTGGGCAGGGCTTTGGCAAGGTCCAAAGCACTTAACAGTTCTCCTGTACTCTGCAGGCCTGGAGACCTTGCAGTCTCTTCTGCCAGCAGAGTTGTTGGGGCTGCTCCAAGGTTTCCTCCCTTTGCTGACATCTGACCTCATTGCCAGGATAGGATGTGATTCTAGTAACTGCCCTCTTGAATATGTAACTGGACATTATCTAAGGGATGGAGATGCTCAAACCAGGCTTTGGTTTAGATTGCTTTCCGCAATCATTTCACTTCCTCTGTGATGATTGGACCATCATACTTCTTTTCCTCTTACACTATAAAAATAAATTGTGAAAGTGGATCAGAGTTGTAAATGAAGCCTGCCTTCCCAGGACAATTATGTCAGATGCCTTGTACTTCTACCCTCCCTCTCTCCCTGTGGGGATTAATCTGACCTGTGTCCTGGGACATCATCAAAGAGATTTGGGTCAAGAAAAGAAACCATGAGGTCAAAACTCAGGACTACGGCAGGTCATTGCTTCCCCCCCATGTTGCTAGACACTTATGTGTATGACTTTATTCTCTTTCTGTCCTTGTCAGTCTCAACAACAAAATCCTTGGAGCTCCCTGTCAGGACACACGGTCCCCAGTCTTTTTCTAAATCCCAAATCATACCATTCTTCTATGCTATATGACTATTCATTTGATTAACCCATTGACCATTTGGTGTTCATAGCTCCATTAGAGCTTAAATCAGTAGTGAAATTATCATCCACCCCACTCCTAGTGACTCCTATTTGACAACTGTGAACATTAAATCTCAGTGCAGAGAATGTATGTCTGAAAAAACTCAACTTACAAATGGAGATTGTAATGTAAGTGGGAAGTACACACTGGATTTATGAAACTCAGGAAAAAATGTAAACTCTCATTATTAAGTTGTGTATAGACTGCACCCACATTGATAATATTTTGGTTATAGTGAGTTAAAATATACTATTAAAATTAGTTTCAACAGTTTGTTTTCATTTTTTAAAATGTGGCTACTAAAATATATATAAATTCCATAATATAGAGTGCTTAATGTTACTATTGGACAGTGCCGATGAAGCCATCAGTGAAAAGAAAGTCCAGATAAAGTGATTAGGGAAATTTTTTCCCTAGAAAAGGAGTCTACATTGGCCCACACTGTCTGATGCAGCAAAAAGTCTCATACACACACACACACACACACACACTGTCAGATGAAACACACCTCTTCCTAAAGTCCCACTACTTCTCACATGATATGAGGTTGCACTCTTACTTAGTCCTAAGTGGACTAATCTCAAGAAAGAAGACAGAAGTCTAGGTAAATTACCAGTTAGGAAGATCTAAAACCAGAGACTAAAGTTCAAGATAAGTGGTGAATTTCCTGCCGTGGATTCTGTTATTAATTCAATATGATAGGGAGAGTTTTCCAAGGAGGGTTGTTTTAAAACTCACTTTTTCTTTACTATGTAAAAATAGACAGGCTATGTAAAGAATAATTACTCTAGCCAATCAATCAAAAGGAGATGATAGATCACGAATACCCTCAGTATAAGTCACTACTGGATTAGAGAGTCAGGGAACAGCTGACATTGGGTTAATTTGGCCTTAATTAGGCTGATTCTGATTTCATGACCTTCATATTGATTGTATTATGCTAGAAGCTATGAAACTTCCCAGCCCCCCTACTATTTAACCACTAAGGCCCACCAACCAGACCAGTCCTTGCTCACACATCTCCTGCCTCCATCCCTTCTGGAGGATTTTCCCCCAATCCCACTCTGTCCCTGCGCTCTTCTACCTGCCCCAGGGCCAGGGAATCATTTTCTCCAAGACTCAGGCTCTGCGTGTGCCCAGCTCTGGGGATGGCACTTCTTCCTCTAGTGAAGACAAGGATCAGAGCGCAGACCCTGTGAGCTGCAGCAATTGGACAAAGACTGGAGTTTGCTGACAGAAAAGAACCTTTAGTGGGCACGGTTACCAGGGTCCGAGAAACCCCAGTCATTCCTCGAGGGACTGTGATGAAGGACAGAGCAGGAATGTCTGTGTGTGGTTCGGCTTGAGAATGCCTGTAGGGTGATATAGGTCACATTGGTAATGCATTCGCCAATGTTGTTCACTCATTTATTCATCGTATGTCACGGAGTGATTTCTACATACATCCAGGCAACAGTCTCACACTCTGGGGCTCACAGGTAGTGTCAGAAAAATTTCTAAATTTTATTTCTAATATATAGGTACAGCACTGGTAATACACTAGGTGTTCCAAGCATTTTTCAAACATTAACTCCTTTAATACTCTCCATAAACCTACAAAATATGTATGCTGATCATTATTGCCAACTGAGAGATGAAGAAACTGAGGCACCAACCAGGTAAGTAACTCAGTCAATACAAATATCTAATAAGGGATTGAGATGGAATTTGGACTTGAGGTGTTAGCTCCATAGTCTGTGCTGTTAACCATGACATTTAATCTCTAAAGACTTCACATCATGCAAAAATTTGATCAGTTATCCGTTTTCTTGGTGCATTGAGTAGCCACACTATTTTATCTGTCTGAAAAATAAAATACGTACATAGAAACTACTGCACATACACACTCAAATTACATCTAACTCTGTCCCCAGACCCTGAAAATTAATACAGAGAACATTTCAGAATGTTTCTTGCCCAGGTTGGGAGGACTCTGAGGAAATCTCAGCGTTACTGTAAGAAGCTGAGGACAGGCTGGGAGTGGGTGTCAGGGGAAGGGTGTCCTCAGGAGTCCCGATTGAATGACAACATTGATGGGAGTGTCTCAGCAGTGACTGAATTCAGGATCTGGTGGTGTTTTAAACTGGTGCTTATCTTCTGGCTGTGGGTTTATGGTGATGCACCACAGGGAGAGGGGATGGTTCACTGTGTTCTTTGGGAAACAAGACCCATGAAAGAGAGGGAATGATGATTTCCTTAAACAATGGACTCGTGGTGGGAAATATTCGGCCTGGAAGAGACAGTCGTGTGCCTGCTATAACCAGAAGGAGTTGCCTCTGTTTCAGCCAAAGCAGACAGCCCTTCCTCATGCACTCATTTTATCTGAATGGGAGGAAGGAGGAGGAAATCATGTAATGCTCTTCTGGATGTGAGATATGTGATGGTAGAGACTGTGCTTGGATCTTCTGAAAGGCTGCCCTGAGGCATTTCAGACCTTTGCTGTGACCAGAATGACAAGTGTAAGCACCCCTGCGTATGTCTGGGAACAGTTAGTGTGTCAAGGAGAAGGCTCCCTGGTGCAGAGACTCACAGGAAGAAGCGAGTTTGACCAGGGAAGTTCAGAAATGTGGCCAGTGTGGCTGGAGGGAGCCTGAGAAGAGAGAGGAGTGGAGAGAGTAGGGTGATCAGGCTGGATCCTGGGACATGGTAGACTGTTACTTTCTGTTCCTCTGTGACAAAATTACTCCAAATCCTGCTACCTATAAAGTACAAATATATAACATCTCACAATTTCTGTTAGCCGAGCATCAGGCATGGCTTAGCTGGGTGCCTTTGCCCCAAAGTCTCTGTGAAGAAGGGTCTGTTGTCTCAACAGGGCTCCAATGGGGGAGGATTCCCACCCAAGATCACTCACATGGGTTTTCTCAGGATCCACTTGGACTGAGAGTCTGAGTTCCTGTCTGTCTGTTGGCTGGAAAGTCCCTCAGTTCTCTCCTATGGAGCCTCTACATAGCGCAACTGAAAACATCAGCACTTGCTCTCCCAGTTCTGGTGATTTGATAGAGAGTGAGAGTGAGAGTAAGAGCGAGAGAGAGAGAGAGAGAGAGAGAGATGGAAACAGAAGGAGGGAGGTAAGTAGGGAACCCAAGTATGCCAGTAAGCAGGAAGTGACAGAAGTTTTGTAATTAAAAGTTGGAAGTGACATCCCATCACCTTGGCTGTGTTCTGTTGTTCACAAGCCAGATACTGACCACGTAGTGGTGACACAAGGATGTGCACTCCAGGAGGCAGGGAGCATTGGGAACATTGTGGAGGCTCCCACCACATAGACCAACATGAGCCTCTTGGGACTGATTCTGAGAAAACAGGGGACCGTGGAAGGCTTAATGCCAGTGGATCACAATGTCTGAATTTCCTCTAATTTCAACCCCTTCATGATGAAGACCTGAAAATGAGGCTCAGAGTGGCAGTGACTCACCAAATATCACACATCTGGGACTTAGAGAAGTTCTGTCTAGTATTCTATGTGATGTCCTACTCCTTGTACTTCCTCCATCTCTAACTGTGTGCATTAGACACATGTGACACCAGCCCACAGGTGTTGTACGTATTATTACATATACACTTGATGAGGTCCCTAGGAAGCTGTTTTTAGCCCAATCCTCATTGTGCAGCTTGGTAGACTGGGGAGATCTTGAGAGGCACAGCAGCTTTTCCAGGACACAAAACTGGTAGGAAAAAAGAGGTCTGACCTCCGCTCTGTCTCCTCAAAGCTGGGGCCTGGATCCACTCCCAAGGAGCTGTGGGGAGGGTGGTGATGGATATTTGTGAACAGTGATGGAGATGACATGGGCAAGGAGGGAGAGCAGCCAACAGCCTAGCAGGGGATTTGAGTAGGTCTGATTGAAGGATGGGGCCAAGTAATAGAACCTTGAAGAAGTGACCTCACTTCCTTGGTGACAGCACCCAACAGAACTTAGAACTCTGGTTACCAGGCACCCACATTGTAATCACAACCTCCTGTCCAGTTCATTTGAGTGGAGTCATTCGACACAGCAGGATGTTCTCCTGTTGTCCCGTGACTTTCCGAGGCTCTGGCCCCTGGAAAGCCAAGGAAGAGAGCGTGTTAAGTCTCTTTAGACATTGGCTCAGCCCTCACCTTGAATGTGTGTGGCCTTTTGGCAGGAGGAACCATGAGGTAACAGTGTAGGCCAGGGCAGACCACTCTAAGTCAGGCCAGAACTGTGATCCCAATAGGACAGCCCCACACCCCTTGATCCTCATTGTGTGTGTGGGGGGAGGTAGAGTTAGGGAAGCTGGGGATGAGAAGGACCCAGCCTGGGCAGGAGCAGGAAGCTAGATGGTGGGAGTTGGGCAGTGTTTCATGTTCATAATCTAGATCTTGGCTGCAGGAGAGTCAGGTGAGCACTGTGGACCAAGCTCCTCTATCTGCATGTGAATGCTGGGCCCTCAAAGTGTCCTCGCATTCCTTCCCTGGTGGAGTCTATCAGATGCCCCTCTGTGCCTGATCTGTGGTGGAGTTTCCCACCATGGCAAAGTCCAGGCAGGCCCCTGATCCCTCCTGGCCTGACTGCTGCGCACTGTCACTGCAGAGCTGCACCCAGGAGATGGTCGAGGAGCTGGTGGATGCTTTCCAGTTTGCCATCTCGCTGGAGTGGACACAGGTGCACCAGTCCATCAATGACCAGGGCTGCTCTGAGGTGAGTGTGGGTGCAGAGTGGTCATCACACCCAGGACCCTGAAATGATCAAGGCAGTAGTAGAATCCAGACTCAAATATGAGATACCCGTGGGACCCGCTGCCCCAGAATTGTCTCGCTACAGTGCCCCACAGTCCCACTCCCAAATGAATCTGGACCTCCACTCCTCCCCAGAAGCTACATAGGAGTGTAGAGAGACACGTCATTCCTCCTGGTGGTTCACCATGATGTCACTGACTGTTTGTTCCTCCTCCTCTACCCCAGTGTGAGGATGAGTCCACTGTGAATTTAAATGAGGCCTGCAGGATGCATGGCCTCCAGGCAGGCATGATGGAGAAGCTGACAGAGTCAATTGCATCAGCTTTCCTGAGTAGGAACATTTCCAGCTTCACCAACTTCATGGTCAACTACTCGGCCTCAGACACATCCCACCAGGTCCTGGACCTGGGGTTTACTAGGTGAGTAGCCACTCACCCCTCAGCACAGTGGTGACTCTGCCCACTGCCAGCTGTGTACCTTGGGCAAATCGCCACATCTCTCTGAGACTCAGTTTGCTCTTCTGAAAAGTTGGGGTGAGAAGATAAATTTCATGGTGATCTTGTAGGGACTAATGGGATCAGCCATGTCAAGGGCTTACTTGGTGCTTGGATCTGAAGAGAGGACTGTGGACATGCTGTGGTTGGCCTACGGCAGCCCCGAGCTGGGTCGGTCCCTCAGATGTGGCCAGGGGCAGTCCATCCCTCGGTGCCTCTCCCGGAACATCCAAGGGCAGGCTCGGCACCAGCCCCACCCAACTCGCCACTGCCACGACCATTGTCCTCCCTCAGGAGGCCTGGGCAGGACAGGGACCCAGGTGTGGGAGGCCGCCAGATCTCAGGTCTGGCACACCGCTTGCCAGGCTGATTCTCCTCTGATGGGGGCATAGCACACGCCCCAGGAGACTTGGCAGCCATCCCAAGGTCTATGTCCTCGGGATCTCGTCCCCTTTGAAGGGGCCTGGCCCAGGTGCCAGGTTCGGCTGGTTGGCCAGCCTCCTTGGGATAAAGCAGGCAAGCCGAGCCAGGCTTGCAGTGCCCTGGGCGTGACACCTGTGACCTCAGGCAGAGGGCCTCCTGCGTGCCCTCCATGGCGGATTTCTCCCCAGAGCCGTGGACTGGGCACCAGGAAGGCCAGGCCTTCACGACTCCAGGGAGGAGGCTGGGACCTGTCGCCAGAAGGGCTTGCCCAGTTTGGCCCTGGCTCCCTAGCCCTGTGGTGCCATCTGCCTGTCTTAGCCCTTCTGACTCCACAGAGACTTTCCTACACCTGGCCTGTCTGCAGTCACAAATTGCAGACATGGGGTGAGGCTGTGGCTTTGTCTTTGCAGGAAGAAATGAGCCCCTGGAGGAAGCAGCTGGCCCAGGCAGAGCCTTGAGCTTGAAGCCCAGTATGCCTGTGGCCATCAGGGCCAGAGCAATGCTTCCAAGGAAGGCAAGCGGCCTTCAACTGAGTGGGAGTGGGGGAGGGGAGGGAGACAACAGCTGAACCCAAGTCCAGAAGGGCGGTGATGAAACAGCTGCAGCAGTGTGGCGCCAGATGTCCGCCCCCGCCGGTCCGAGCCTGCAGGGAGGGCGGGGCCTTCATTGAGGACCCCCGCGGCCAGCCCTACGCCGCGGTGATCGTGCATGCACCCTTGACCTGTGCGGGGGTGTGGGGGGTTGAACCCAATCCCGCAGGGCTCCCGGAGCAGCCAGAGAATGAAGGGCCCATGGGGGAGGTACGAGAGGTGGGCAGGGTGCGCCACCTTCCTCTCCTCGGGTCCCCTAGGGGGGGAGAGAGAGAGAGAGAGAGGGAGAGAGAGAGAGATCCATGACCACTGAGTCACTGCCTCCACCGCTGGCTGGTGCCAACTCACACGCCATCCCACTTACACCCACCACCCACATGCCTGCCCCGGGGCCAGCCCCACCACAGAGAGGCCGGTTCCTGGTCACCTCCATGCCTTCCCTTCCAGACCTGCCCCCATTGCAGGGGAAACTGTTCAGACAAGCCTTTACATGTCCCTCTGCATGACAATGGTCTCCCTCCCTTCTCCCATCCCACAGGCCCACCCACGACATCCACCTTTGTCATTAGCTCAGGAGAGGATGCAAGATGAGAGTCTCTGCCATTGTGTGGAGAGACTCAGTTTCTCGGGTTTCTCCCATGGACACATGTTCTTCAGGTGGGTCTGATTTGCACCATTGAACCTGTCTTGTTAATGATTTGGCCAGCCATGAGAACCTGAAGGGAAATGGTAGAGGGGCATTCTCTCTCTACCCCCAACAACTCTTATCTGGGTCGGTCCCTCAGACCTGGCCAGGGGCAGCCAATCCCCCAGCGCCCTCTCATGGGGCATGCAAGTCCAAGCTCAGTGACTGCTCCACCCATCTCGCCACTGCCAAGACCATCGTCCTCCCTTGGGATTCCTGGGGATGACAGGGACCTGGGTGTGGGAGGTGCCTGATCTCTGGTCTCTCACACCGCTTGCCAGGCTGCTTCCTCCTCTGACGGGGCCCAGCACATGCCCCAGGAGACTTGGAAGACGTTCCCAGGGCAATGTCCTCCAAAACTTGTCCCCTCGGAAGGGGCCTGGCCCAGGTGTCAGTTTCGGCTTTTTGACCAGACTTCTTTTGATAAAACTGGCAAGCAGAGCCAGGCTTGCAGTTGCCATGGGCGTGACACCTGCGACCTCAGGCAGAAGGCCTCACGGGTGCCCTCCATCGCGGATTTCTCCCCAGAACCATGGCCTGGGCCATAGGAAGGCCAGGCTTTCCCAACGCCAGAGAGGAGGCTGGGAACTGACCCCGGAAGGACTTGCCCAGTTTGGCATATTCTCCCAAATGCCTATGGGCTGCTGGCGCTGCACTTCCTGCTTTGCCATATGCCTGTCTCGGCCCTTTTGTCTCCACAGAGCTTTTCGTCCACCTGGCTGCAGTCGCCAAGTCTAGGCATGGGGTGAGGCCATGGCTTTGTCTTTCCAGAAAGAAATGAGCCCCAGGACAAAGCAACTGGCCTAGGAAAATCTTGAGCTCGAACCCCAGTCTGACTGTGGCCACCCTGGGCAGACCCACCCTTCCAAGGAAGCGATGCAGCCTGCGATCTGTGAGGTATTGTGGGAGGTGAGGGAGACAGTACCTGAAGCCAAGTCAAGAAGGGTGGGGTTCCTTCAGCTGCAGCTGGTAGTCGCCGAGGGATGCCCCAGCCAGTCAGATCCTGGTGGGAGGATGGGGCTTTCACTGAGGACCCCTGAGGCCAACCCTAGGCCTGGGTGGCCGAGAATGCACCCTTGGCCTGAGGGGGTTGAACCCAAGCCCACATGGTTCCGAGAGCTGCCAGTGAAAGAAGGGACCATGGGATAGGTAGGCGATGTGGGTAGGGCGCCCCACCTTTCTCTCCTCAGGTCTCTGAGGGAGAGAAGAGAGAAAGAGACACAGAGAGATTGAAAGAGAGAGAAAGAGAGATCCCTGACCTCTGAATCACTGCCTCCACTGCTGGTACCAACTCACACGCCATCCCCCTTCCACCTACAACCCCCACGCCTGCCCCGGGGCCAGCACCACCACAGAGAGGCGGGTTGCTGGTCACCTCCGTGCTGCCCCTTCTTGACCTGACCCCAGTGCAGGGGAAATGGTTCCGACAAGACATTACATGTCCCTCTGCATGACAATTGTCTTCTTCCAGTCTTGACTTCCACAAGCCCACCCCCAACATCCTCCTTTCTCATAAGCTCAGGAGAGGATGCAAGATGAGAATCTCTGCCTTTGTGTGGAGAGACTCATTTTCCCGGGTTTCTGCCATGCACTCATATTCTTCAGTTCGGTATGATTTTCTCTTGCGAACCTGTCTTGTTAACGTTTGGCAAGCCATAAGAAACTTAAGGAAAGGGCGGAGTGGGATTCTCTCTCTGCCCCCGACTGCCTCGAGCTGGATCGGTCCCTCAGACCTCTCCAGGGGCCGCCCATCCCCAGGGGCCCTCTCCCGGGACATCCCAGGGCAGGCTAGCTGGCAGCGCCACCCCACTCGCCACTGCCACGACCATCGTCCTCCCTCGTGAGGCCTGGGCAGGACAGGGACCCGGGTGTAGGAGGCCTCCTGATGTCACGTCTGGCACACCCATTGCCAGGCTGCTTCCTCCTCTGACGGGGCCCAGCACACGCCCCAGGAAACTTGGCAGCCATCCCCAGGGCTATGTCCTCTTGAACTTGTCCCCTCTGGAAGTGGTCTGGCCCAGGTAGGATGTTTGGCTGGTTGTCCAGCCTCCTTTGGAGTAAGCAGGTGAGCTGATCCAGCCATCCTGTCGCCCTCTGCCTGGCACATCTGCACTCAAACAGAAGGCGTCACACGTGCCCTTCGTCATGCTTTTCTCCCCTGAGCCATTTCCTGGGGAACTCTTAGTGTTACGTTAGTGTTATTGTTGGTTTCTGGTTACTGTCAGTTTTAAGGTTTGGTTTAGTTTTCGGGTTTGTGTTAGGTTTATATTTAGGTATATGTTTCTGGTTAGGGTTAAGTTTATGGTTCTAGTTAGGGATAGGGTTATGATTCGCGTTAATGGTATGTTTGAGTTTAGGTTAGTGTTATGGTTAGGGTTGAGGTTAGCATTATGGTTGATTGCCAGGTTTGGGTTAGATTTCAGGTTAGGATTAGGGTTCAGTTAACATAGGGTTATCATCTGGTTAGTGTAAGTGTTAGGGTTTCTGTTACTATTGGGGTTAGGGTTATGGTTAGCATTAGGGTTATGGTTCTGGTTAGTGTTAGGGTTTGGGTTTGGTACAGATTTGTTTTACGTGTAGGGTTAGTTTTAGAGTTTAGGGTTAGGGTTAGGGTCAGTTGTCAGGTTCAGTTTAGCATTGAGGTTAGTGTTAGGTTTCTAGTTAGATTTAGGGTCAGGGTTAGGTGTAGTGTTAGTGTTAGTTTTCGGGTTAACGTCAGGGTCAGGGCTTGGTTTTGATATCAGTTTATGCTTAGGGTTCTGGTTGGGTTAAGCTTCGGCTTAGTGTTATGGTTCAGGTTCAGGTTCAGGTTCTTTTTAGGGTTAGGATTCAGTTTAGCGTTTGGGTTAGTGTTAGGATTTGGGCTAGGCTGAAGTTAGGGTTAGTATTCGGATTAGGGTTATTATTAGGTTTCGGGTTCGAAAAATGCTGAGCTTTAGCTTTAGGTTTTTTGTTAGGGTTAGGGTTAGGGTTAGGGCTAGGGTTAGGGTTAGGGTTAGGGTTGGGTTTGGGTTAGGGTTAGGGTTAGTTTTACGTTTTGGTTTCCGATTAGTGTTATGGTTAACGTTAGGGTTCGATTTAGGTCTAGGATTACGGTTAGGGTTAGGGTTACGTTGGGTTTGGATTAGGGTTAGGGTTAGCATTAGGGTTAGAAATATGTTTAGAGTTCAGGTTATGGTTATGCTTAGCAATAGGGTTCACGTTAGGGTAATGTTTAGTTTTAGTGTTAGGGCTAGTGTTCAAGTCAGTGTTAGGCTTAAGGTTCAGGTTCGTGTTCTGGTTAGGGTTAGGGTTAGAGTCGGGCTAAGATTAGGTTTAGGGTTAGGGTTACAGTTCAGGCTAGGATTGCTGATATGGTTAGTGTTAATTTTCATGTTAAGTTTAGGGTTAGGTTTAAGGTCAGGGTTCTTTTTGGGTTAAGTTTATGGCTAGGGTTCGAGTTCATTTTCTGGTTAGGGTTAGGGTTATGTTTTGCTTTGTTGGAATGGTTAGGATTAGGGTTACTGTTAGGGTTATGTTAAGGTTTAGGGTGAAGTTAGTGTTTGGATTAGGATTAGAGTTAAGGTTTGGGTTCTCGATGGTCTTAGTGTTAGGGTAGGATTAGGCTTTGTGTTTGTTATAGTTTTAGGGTTAGGGTTAAGGTTCGGGTTAGAGTCTGGGTTAAGTTTGGGGTTCAGGTTATTGTTAGAGTTCTGGTTAGCTTTAGGCTTAGGGTTAGGGCTGGGGTTTGGGTTAGTTTTGGATAAGGGATAGGGCTGGGTTCAGGTTGCCTTTGGGTTCAAGTAAGGGTTAGGTTTAGGATTCAGATTTGGGTTACGGTTAGGGTTATTTTTCGTGTTAGACTTAATGTTATGGTTAGGGTTAGGGTTTGGGTTAGGGTTAGGGTTAGGTTTTGGCTTAGAGTGCAAGTTAGGGTTATGTTCTGGTTCGGGTTAAGGTTATGGTTAGCGTTAGTTTTAGTGTTAGGGTTAGTGTTTGGTTTAGGGTTATGGTTGGTGTTTGGTGTCGGTATCAGGTTAGGGTTCGGGTTAACATTTGAGTTAGGTTTAGGGCTTGGATTCGGGCTCGGGTTAGGGTTACTGTTCACCTTAGTGTTAGGGTTAGTTTTAGGGGTAGGGTTGGGTTCTGGTTCGGTTTAGGTCTAGTGTTCTGTTTAGTGTTAGGGTTCCTATTCGTGTTCATGTTAGGGTTAGGATTAGGGTTATTGTGATTTTTAGGCTTAGCTTTATTTTGAGGTTTGCCTTCGGATTAGGGTAAGGTTTAGGTTTCGGGTCAGGATAAGATTAGGTTTATGTTTAGTGTCGGATTAAGTTTCGGGTTAGGGTGAAACTTGGAGCCCGGTTTAGGGTTCGGCTTATGCTTAAGGCTAGCTTTAAGAATAGGGTTGGGTTGGTTTAGGTTAAAAGTTAGTGTTCATGTTAGGGATAGGGTTATGTTTAGTCTTAGAGTTAGTATTCAGATTATGGTTAGGGTTAGGGTTAGAGTTGGGGTAGGGTTAGTGTTAGGCTTAGGGCTAGGGCTGGGTTATGTTTAGGGCTAAGGCTAGGTAAGGTGGTTTGTGTTTCAGTTAAGGTTAAGTTTAGCAATAAGGATATGATTAGGAATAGGACTAGTGTTTGTGTTAGGACTGGTTTAGGGCTACAGCAAGGGCTAGGGATAGTGTTAGGGTTGGATTACATGTAGGGTTATGGTGAGAGTTAGGTGTAGGTGTAGTGATTGTGTAGTGTTATGACAAGAGTTATCGTTAGGGCTGGGCTTAGGGCTAAGTTTAGTTATTACATTTAGGGTTAGGATTCTCTTTAGGTTTATAACTAGATTCATTTTTATGGTTTGGGATGGGGCGGGTTTTGAGGTTCGGGCTAGGTGTATGATTAGGGTTAGGTCTGACGTTAGTGTCGTGTGTGCCTTAGGGTGGGAACAATGGAAAGCGTAGGAACATGCGTAGGGTTTGGGTTTGGGTTAAGACTAGAGTTAGAGTTAGGGTTATGCTAGGGTTAGGGTTACTGTTAGGGCTAGGGCTAGGACTAGGTTTTAAGTTAGGGTTAGAGTTGGCTTAGGGTTACAGTTAGTGAGTGTGCATATGATTAGGGTTAGGGCTATGGGGGGTTTGGGCTTGGGTTAGAGCTAAAGGTTGGTTAGAATTAATGAAACAAACCTCAACCCTAGCCCTAAAACTAATGTTAACATTAATCCGAACGTGAAGCCAAATTCTCACCGTAGCCCTAACCCTAACCCTAACCATATCCCTAGACGTAACCTTACCCCTAACCCTAACCCTAAATGTAAACCTACAAATACCCCTACACTAAACCTACGGTTACCACTAACCCTATACCTGACGCTTAACGCAATACAACTCCAACATTAACAATAACAATAATTCAAGATTTAGCACTAAGCCTAAGCTTAGCCCTATCCCTAACACTAACCCTAGTCCTAGACTTAACCCTATCCCTGACACTAGCCCTAGCCCTAAACCTAACCCTAACTGTAAGCCTAACCCTAACCCTTGCCTTAGATCTAGCCCTAACCCAACCTACAGCTGAAGCTAATCCTAGGCCTGGCCCTAAAACCCTGACCTTACACTAGCAATAACCCTAAATCTATGTCTAAACCTAGCCCTTGCCCAAACCTTAACCCTAACCCTAACACTATGCTAACTCTATTACACTAACTCTACACACTAAGGCTACCACTAAACTTAAATTTAATCCTAACAATAACCCTAACATTAATAAAACCCTAGCCCTAACCCTAAACCTAAACCTCACTGTAATGCTAACCGAAACCTTATCCTTATCCCTAATCTTAAATCCAAGCCTAACGCAACCCTAACCCCAACCCTACCCCTCCTTCTCTCTATAAAACTAACTCTAACCGTAACCAAAACCTAACCCTAACCCTATCCTTAAACCAGGGAACAGGTTTGTATAGGACAGGAATCAAGAGTAGAGCTGAGCCAAATCATGTCTAGCACCCATTCCTGGAAAGAAATGCATACTCCGTCTCACTTCCTTCCAGCTAGTAAGGACCACATAATAGCTAAAAAACATTTGGCACAGATTGCTGTTTGGAATCCTGAACCAAACCAGTACACAAACCCTAATCCGAACCCTAAGCCTAACCTTAACCCTAACCGGAACCCAAACCCTAATCCTAACCCTAAACCGATTGCAACCTTACCCCAACCCTACCCCTCCTTATCTCCGTAAACTAACTCTAACACTACCCAAATCCTAACGCTAACCCTAATCCAATCCAAAGCCTAAACCTAACCCGACCTCTACCAGAAATAATATGTAGAACCCTAATGCTAACACAAACACTAATATTAACCATAACACTAAGACTACACATCACCCACCCCTAACATTACCCCAACTTTAACCCTAAACCTAACCTTAACTGTGACCTTATCCTTACCCCTACTCTTAACCCAAACACTTAGCCTACCCCTACCCATAGCCCTAACCCTAATCCTACTCTAATGTTACCCATAGCATTAAAACAACGCTTAACCTAGACCTGATGCTAGCCCTAACCCTAAACCTGGCTCTAGCCCAAGCCCTATCCCTAACCTTAACCCTAAACCTAACACAAACCCTAGCCCTACCCTAACCCAAACCCTAACCCTATCCCTAAGCCAACACTTACCACTACCCCAGACCCTAGTCATAGCCCTAAACCTAACCCTAACACTAACACTTAGTCTAACCCAACCGTAACTCTAACCCTATTCCTGGACAGACTCCTAACACAAACTCTTGCCCTAACCCTAAGCCTATTCCTAACCGTAAGCCAAACCTAAACACTAAACATAATGGCAACCTGAACACTAAACCTACTCTTAAACCTAACCCTAACCCTAATATCAGCCCTAAGCCTAACCCAATCGCTAAGTCTAACACTAGGCTTAACCAAAATGCTAGCACTACACATAACACTAACCCTAAAACTAGCACTAACCATAACCCTAACCCTAGCACTAGACTTAACCCTACACCTAACCATAACACTCCACACAAGCCCTAACCCTAATACCAATCCAAGACCCAGACCTGACCCTAAACTAAGCCCCAGACATGACCATATCCCTAACCCTAACCCTAGCCCTTTCCATAGCCCTGGCCCTAATGCTACCTCTAACACTAGCACTATCCCTAAACTTAGTACTAACACTAAGACTAACCTTAACCATAGCCCTAAACACAACACTAGCCCTAGTCCTAACCTTAACACTAAGCCTAGACATAAGACTAGCCTTAACACTAACCCTAGGCCTAAACCAAACACTAAGCTTAACTATAACTCTAACGCAGCACTAAGCTTAACCGTAGATCTAAAACTACCCCTAACCCAAACCCTTCTACTAACCCACCCTAAACCTAGACCTAAACCTATCTATAAATCTAGGCCTATTATCAGCCATAACCCTAACCTGAACTCTAGCCCTAATGCTAACTCTAACACTAAACCTACCTTTAACTCTCACCATAACCCTAACCCTAACCCTGACCATAACCCTAAGCCAAACTCTAACCCAACACCTACCCATACTACTACTCCACCCCTAAACTTAACCCAACACTAACCCTAACCCTACTCCTATCCTTAACCAAACCTAACTCTAACTTTAACCCTAACCCTAACCTGAACCTTAATTCTCACCCTAACTCTAGGCTTAACTTTATGTTTAACCCTAACCCTAATACAACCCTAACCCTAACACTACCACTACACCAACCCCTCGCCTAAACCTAAACCTAGCCAAACATCTACCCCTACCCCTAACAATATCCGTAACATTAAGCATAACCCAACCCTAATGCTAACTCTAACACTAATCTTAGCCCAAGTTCTAATCCTAACCCTAGCCCTAGTTCTAACACTAACCATAACACTAGTCATAACTCTAAATTTAGCCCTGTCCCTAGCCCTAACCTTAACCATTACACGAACACTAATCCTAACCCAGAAGATAACCATAACCCTAATCCAACCCCACCTCTATCCTTATGCCTACCTCTAATCTTAAAACTTATGCTAACTGTAACTGTAACTTTTATGTAACCCTAAACTTAACCCTACCACTGTGACTAACCCTAAACAAAGGCCTAACTCTAAACCTAACCATAGTCATAAACCTAAAACTAACACTAAACCTAGCCCTAACCCTCGCCATAGCCATAAACCGAACCCTGGCACTAACCCTAACCCTAACCATAACCCTTACCCTAAACCTAAATCTACTTCCAACCATAACGTTAACTCTAACCTTGACCCAAGTCTTGAACTAACCCTAGCCCTAAACCCAGCCCCAACCCTAACCCTAATCCTTGTCCTCACCTGACCGCTAACACTATCCCTTGCCTTAACACTAACACGAATGTTATCCATAATCCTAAAACGAGCCCCAGCCCTAGACCTAACCTTAACTGTAACCCTAACCCCAAAACTGGGCCTGAAACTTAGCCCAACCCCAAACACTAACACTAACGCAGCCCTATGCCTAGTCCTAAAGCTGACACTAAACCTAACATTAAAACTGAACCTAACCCTAGTCTAAGCCCTAGACCAAACCCTAGCCATAAACTTAACCCTAGACCTATCCCTAGCCGTGGCTCTAATGTTAATCTTAATGCAATTCCCACAGCTAACCGTATCACTACCCCTAACCTTAAGTGTAACCCTAACCCTATCCCTAAAACACTCTTTACCCAGGCCCTAAGACTTAAGGTAACACGAACCCTAATACTAACCCAACCCTAAACCCAAACCTAACCGTAACCCTAACCCTAACCTTAAGCCTAACAATAACCCAATTCCTAGTGATAACACTAACACTAGTCTTAAGCATAATCATAACCCTAAACTTACCCCTACACCTAACCCTAACCCTATGCCTAACTGTAGCCATAACCCTAAATCTTAGATAACCCCTACCCCTAAGTCTAACCCTAACCCTAACGCTAACACTAAACCTAAGACTAACCCTATGCCTACCCCTAATACTACCCTGAACCTTAACATTAACTCTTTCACCCAACCACAAAACTAACCCCAACACTAATCCTAGCATTAACCCTAACCCAAACCCTTGCCCTAAACCTAGCACTAACCCTAACCCTAACCCTAGCCCTAACTCTAAATCCAGCCCTAGACCCAGCCTTGACCCTAACCCTAAACCTAAGACAAACCCAAACCCTAACCCTAATTGTACCCCAGACCTACACCTAACCATAAACCTACCCTTAACCCTAACCATGGATCTAGACCCTAATGCCAACTCTAACACTAGCCGTAAATCTAAATCTAACCCTAACCTTATAACTAACCCTAACCCAATCCCTACAACTACCACTGAATTCAACCCGAACACTAACCCTAAACCTATCCCTACACCTACTCCTCCCCTCACCAATAACCCTAATCGAAACCCTAGCCCCTTCATAACCATAGGGCAAACTCGAATGCAACCCTAACCCCAACCCTACCACTAACCATAAAACTAACCCTAACCCTAACCCAAACTTAACCCCAACTCCATCCCTAATAATAACACTATTCCTAACAATAGCCATAATCCTAACCTTCGCCCCAGCCCTAATCCTAAACCTAGCCCTAGCCCTAAACTTACCCCTAACCCGAACGCTAACATTAACCCTAACACTATCCCTACATGTGCCGCTCTGCTAAACCTAACCTTAAGCCAAGCCTAACACTAACCTTAACCCCAGTCCTAGCACTAACACAAACCCAAACCCTAAGCCTAACTCTATCCCTACACCTACACCTCCCCTAATCCTAATCCAAACCCTACCCCAACCCTAAGCTTAAACCTAACCCTAACGCAAGCTTAACCCCAAACATAACCCTAACGTTAACCATAAAACTAACATTAACTCTGTACCAAACCTAACCTTAACCCTAAACCTTACCCTAACACTAATCCAAGTCCTGCACCTACATTTACTATTAACTCTGAACCTAACCCTAATCCAAACCGATCCATAACCCCAGCCACCTCTACCCTTACCCCTAAACCTAACACGAACTCTAACCCAGCTCTACACATAAGGCTACCCCTAACGTTAACCGTAACCCACTCGTACGCCAACATTAATACTAGCCATAGGCCTAAACATAAAACCAACAGCCCTAGCCCTAAACTTGACCTAGAACTGACCCTAGCCATAACCCTAGCCATAAACCTAGCACAAACCATAGTCCTACCCTAACCATTGCACTAACACTCCATCGCCACCCTGAGCCATAACTCTCACCCTAACCCAACCCCAACCCAACCTCTACCCTAAAACTAACCCTAAGCCTAGCACTATCGCTCACAGTAACCATAACCCTATCAGTAACCCTAACACTAGCACTAACCCCATCTGTGAGGTTAACGTTAACCATTGACCTAGACCTAACACTAACCCAGCCCTACACATGAAATTAACCAAGTCCTAGTCCTAACCATAAACCCAGGTCTAGCGCTAGCTCTAAATCTAGACCTATCCTTAACCCTAGCCATGGCTCTGACCTTAACCCTAACATTAACAATATCCATAACCCTAGCACAAACACTAATACTAACCCTGAACCTAACCAAACAGTAAAAAGCCATCCCCATTCCCCACTATAAACCCATCCCCATACCCCTAACACTAACCCTACCCTTAACCCTAAACCTAGCCCTAACCGTGACCCAGCACTACCCCTAACCCTAAAGCAAACCCTTACCCTACCATAACTCCTAATCTTACCTTAATTCTAGCCCTAGCCCTACCCTCATGTTAGTGCTAAACCTACCACTAACCCTAACACTAACTCTAACTCTAGCCCTAGCCCTAGCCTTACCTTTAAGCCTAACACTAGTCCTAACCTTAACACAACCCCTAACACTACCCTATGCCAAACTCTATCCTTACACCTGACTCTAACCCTAACCATATCCCTAACCCTAACGCTCAACGCTAGCCCTAACCCGACACAAATCCTAGCCCTAGATGTGACCCTAAACTTAGCCCTAACCCTAGCCATAACTCGAACCCTAACACTAACCCTAGCTCTAACCCTAACCCTAACCCTAATCATAAATCTAGACCTAGTCCTAGCACTAACGCTAACCCTAACCCTGTCCATAGCCCTGGCTCTAACCGTAACCCTATCACTAGCCCTATCACTAACCCTAACCCTAAAACTACCCCTAAACCTAATCCTAAACCATCTCTAAGCCAAACCTTACCAATTCCCCTAAGCCTAACATTAACGCTAACTCTAACTCAGCCCACTCTAACTCAGCCCTAGGCTAACCTTGACCCTAACACTTACCCTAGTCTAAGCCACAGCCCTAACCTTAGTTTGATCACTAACACTACCCGTAACTCTGTCCTTAACAAAAACCGAGCCCCAGCAATTGCCCTAGCCCTGCCCCTAAACTAAACTTACCTCTAACAATAACTCTACCACTAAAAGTAAACGAAACCCTAGCTTAAGACTAACCCTAAACCTAAAACTTATCCTAACTCTAACTCTAGCTCTAGGCCTAACCCCAACCCTAGCCTAGAGGTGACCCTAATGCTAACACTAACCATCACCCAACACTAATCATAACCCAACACTAACCCTAACCCTAAGGTTAACTCTGCCGTAATCCTAGGCCTAACCCTAATGCCAACACTAGCCCAAGTCCAAACCCTAACCCGAACCCTAGTCCTAATCCTACTCCTAAAGATGATACTAGCCCTGAACCTAACACTAACCCTGAGTCTATACATAACGCAAACCCTAACTCTAAATATAACCCTAACCTACCACTAACCCTAGCTGTAGCCCTAAAATTGCCCCTACCCATAATGTTAACTATAACCCTAATCTTAGCCCTACTCTTAACCCTACTCCTAATGCTAGGCCCAACCCTAGCCCTCAGCATAATCCTAGCCCTAACCCTAACTCTAGCCCTAACGTTAACTCTCATGCTACCACCAGCCCTAACACTCATCGTAACGTTAACTTGAACCCAACCCTCACCCTACCCTTAAGCCTACCACTCCTCTAACTCTAACCCTAACCCCACTCCTACCACTATGCTATCCCTAATCCTAACCTAACCTTTATCCTACACTTACCCCTACCCTTAACTGAAAACCTAAACAATCCCTAACAATAACCATAACATTAATCCTAAACCTAGCCTTTATCCTAACCATAGCCCTAGCCCTAACACTATCCCTAACTTAGTCGTGACCCTAATGATAGCCCTAGCTCTAGCTTTAGTCCTAACCCTAACCCAAAACTAACCCTAACCCTACTGTAATCCGAAACCTAGTCCTAACCCTAACCCTAAACCGAAGACCAGCCCTAGCCCTAATCCTAACTGTAGCACTAACTCTAGACCTAACACTAACTGTAGCTATAAACTTAACCCAAACCCTAAGCTTAAACCTAAGGCTAATCCAAGGCCTAAACCTAGTACTAACACTAACCCTTGTCCTAATAGTAACCCTAACGCTAGACCTCTCCGTAAATCTAGCACTAAATCTAAACCTAACATAACCATAACCTGAACCATAACCATAGATCAAACCCTAACCTTAGCCCTAACTCTAACCCTACCCTAAACCTAGTTGTAACTCTAACCCTTCCCCTAAACGTAAACCTAAACGTAGCTTTAGTACTAACCCTAAACCCAACCCTGACCCTAAACCTAGCCATAGACCTAGGGCTAAGCCAAACTCTAGACAGAGACCTGAGCCTAACCCGAGACCTACCTGTAACCATAACCGTAACTGTAACCATAAAACTAACCATAACCCTAGCCATAGGCTTAAAATCTACCTTAGCCGTAGACCTGACCCTAACCACAACCCTAACCCTAACTCTAACCCAACAGTAGCCATAACCCTAATGCTAACCATGACCTAATCATAGCCCTAGCCCTAACTCCAACACAAGCCCTAGTCCTAACCCTAACCCTAACCACGGATATAAATCTAGTTCTAAACCTAAGCCTAACCCTAAACGTAGCCTTAACCCTAACCCTAAGCCTAACCCTAACCCATACTGTAACCCTAACCGTAACCCTAGACCTAGCCCTAGAACTAACAATAACCCTAGCCTTATCCCTAGACCTAGTGCTAACCTTAACCCTACACTTAACCCTATGCCTAACACTAGGCATAACACTAATGCTAACCCTAACCCTAAGCCTAACTCTAGCCCTAACCATAGCCCTAACCCTAGCCCTAGCCTTAACCTTAATGATGACACTAATAGCCCTAATCCAAACCCTAACCCTACCCCAACCATAACCCTAACTCTAACCCAACTCTAACCTTACCCCTAAGTCTACCACTACTCCTACCCGTCACCTTAACGCTTACCCTATTTATTTTCCCCCAAAGCCACAGTAGATAGTTGTATGCTATAGCTGCACATCCTTCTAGTTGCTGTATGTGGGACGCGGCCTCAGCATGGCCGTAAAAGCGGTGTGGGTGTGCACCTGGGATACAAAGCTGGGTAGCCAACATCGGATCCCTCACACTTAGCCGCTAAGCCATAGGGCCGGCCCCACGCTTACCCTAAATATGAACCTAAACTTACACATAAACCTAAAGTTAACCCTGACCCTACCCCTAACCCAAACTCTAACGCACACAACATTAACCCTAACACTAACACTAATCCTAGCCATAGCCATAAGCCTAAAGCCAGCCGCAGCCTTAGCCCTAACCAGCATCCTAGCACTAAAACTAGCCCTAACATTAACCATAACCATAAACCTAACTGAACTCTAACCCTAAACCTAACCTTAGCTCTAACCCTAGACCTAAACCTAAGCCTTTCTCAAAACCTAATCCTAATGATAACCATACACTTGACCATCATCCAAACACTAAACCTACCCCAAGCATAACCCTAACCCTAACCCTAGCCCTAGCCCTAAGCTTAGCCCTAAGACTAACCAGAACTCTGTTCCTAACCCAACCCCAACCTCTAACAGTAACCCTATCCCCAACCCCAAACAAAACCACTACCCAAATCCCAATCTTAAGCCTAAAACAACCCTAAGCCTAAACCTAGGCCTATGCCTAATCCTAACGTTAAGTGTAACGTTAACCTTAACACTTGTCGTAGACCTAATTCTAACCCAGCCCTAAACCAGACCCTTACACTAGCCTTAACACTAACCCTAACCACAGACCTATCCCTAGCCCTAAGTCTAACGCCAAACCTAACCCAAGCCCTGGCCCTAACCCTAAACTTATCCCTCACCATAGCCACAACACTAATGCTAATCCTAACCCTAACCATAACCCTAAACCGATCTCTCCCATTCCCAACCAATAGCCCAACCATTAACCCTAAACCTAACAGTACCCCTGGCACTAAGTCTAACACAAACCATGACCCTAAACCGAAACATGATCCTATCCATAGCCCTAAACATAACGCTAGACCTAGACTTAACTCTAACCCTAACCCTAGCCCTAACCTGTACCATGGCACTAACCCTAATGCTCAATCTAGCCCTAGCCATAACACTAACACTAAACCGAACTGTAGCCCAAAACCAACACAAACACTATGTGTAACACTAACCCTAAACGGAGTATTAATCCTAATACTAACCCAAATCCTATCCATAAATCTAACCCTAAGCCTATCCCTAGCGCTATCACTAACAACCTTAAAGCTAACACTAATCCTAACCCCAATCTGTAACCTAACCCTAACCATAGCACAGACTTAATCCTAATCCTGACTTTAACCCTCACTCTAACCCTAAAACTGACTCTAAGCTATAAGCCTAACCCTAAACCTCACCGAACCAGAACCCAAAATGAACCCAAACCCTTACCCGAAGACAAACCTGAATCTGAACACTAACAAGAAACCTAACCTTGACCCCAACACTAGGACTAACCCTAAACATAAACTTAACCTTAACCATAGCCCTCAACCTAACTCTAACCCTAGCCCTAATGCTAGCCCTAGACCTAGACCTAGACCAAGCCCTAACCATAACTGTAAACTTAAGGCTAACCCTAGCCAGAACACTAGGCCTAGACTTAGCTCTATACCTAACACTAGCCCTAGACTAGCCCTAACTCTAAGTCTAGAGCTAACAGTAGCCCTATCCCTAAACCTAGCACTAAACCTAATCCTAATCCTAGCCCTGGACATAACCCCAGCCATAACACTTATCCTAACCCTAACACTAACCCTAACCATAACACTAAACTTAGCCATAAGCCTAGCCCTAGTAGTAACCCTAAATCTAACCCTCACCCTCACCCTAACCCTAGCCCTAATCCTAACACTAACCCTAGCCCTAAACCTAACACTAAACCTAGCCCTAATCATAGCCCTAACCCACACCCTAGACCTATCCGTAACCCTGGCAATAACCCTAAACCTAGGCCTCACCCTAACCTTAGCCCTAAACCCAAACATAGCCCTAGACCTAACCCTACCTGCAAACCTAACCCTAGCCATAACCCAAACCCTATCCCTAGCCATAAGCCTAATGCTAAAACTAACCCTAGCCTTAGACCCAGCCCTAGCCCTAACATTAACTCTAGCCCTATCCCTAACCTTAACCCTAACCAAAACTCTAAACCTAATGCTAACACTAACCCTAACCCACACACAATTGATTTGATTTCAACACATGTGAAAATTGTCACACACAATAGGTATGATGTCATACATAAAAATGTGAATTATGTCACGAAAAAGGTGAATGGTGTCACACATATCATTGGGTATGTTTTCAATCACAAATGTGAGCCCTGTCACAAGTACACCATTGGTGTGATGTCAGACACAAAATTTGAGTGAAGGCTTACACCAACCTCGCTATGTCACAGACAATGGGAGTGGTGTCTCTAAGGAGAATGAGTGAATATTCACACATGGCAATGAGAGTTACAAAAAACACACCAGTGCGATATGTCAGAGTAAAATGTGAGAGATTTCACAGAAACCTGGAAGTGACCTCATACATAACAGTGGGTGTCACATCACAATTAAGAATATGACTGCCATCACACACAATGGGCGTGATATTACACAATTTGAGAGATGTGACTGTCTATCCTATTGTTAGCACACTCATGTTGTGTGATGCCCCAAAATGGGGGTGATGTCCCACATAACGATTGGAGTAATGTCAGACACAAAATGTGAAACTCGTCACAATCCATTGGAACGATGTCAAACGCTATCAGAGTGATGCCACACTCAATTGGTGTGATATCATACATAATACTGGGAGTGACACGACACATAATAATGGTTGATATATCATACGGGAATTAAGGTTAATGTCACACACAAATGTTGTGGTGTGACACACAATGAAGATGTTGTCACACAAACAATTGATGTGATGTCACCAAGAAGCATGTGGTCACGCCACGCAAAATAGTGGGAGTGATATCACAGGTACACAATGGGAGTCATGTCACCCTTTAAAATGTGAATTATGTCACTAGGGTCATGTCACTTATGTCACACATAGCGGATGTAATGTCACACTATTGATGTGATGGCACACATAATGAGACTGAGGTCACACATAAACATGTGAGTAATATCACAAAGGACAAGTGACGGATGTCACACATATTTGGGAGTGATGTAACACTATTGGTCTGATGTCATACAACACAATAGGCGTGATATCACACATAACAGAAAGATGTCACCCAAAATATATGAGTGAAGTCACAGAAACACCATGGGAGTGATGTCACAACACTAGTAGAGCGATGTCCTCGAGAATTAATGTGACATCACACAGAATATTGGGAGTGACATGACACTTAACAATAGCCATTTCATATGGTAAATTCGAGTGATGTCACACACAATCGGTGTGATGTCAACATATGTGAATGTTGTCACACACACACAATAGATGTGATGTCATATAAAAATGTGAATTATGTCACAAAAATATGAATGGTGTCAGATATATCAATGTGTGTGTTTTCACACACAAATGTGAACACTATCACACATACAGCATTGGTGTGATGTCAAACAGACATTGAGTGAGATCAGACACACAAAGTGTGTGAAAGCACACACAAATCTGGTGCTGTCATGGACATTTGGAGTGGTATCTCTAAGGAAAATGAGTGTGAATTCATACATAACAATGAAAGTTACATAAAACACACAATAGGGATATAAGTCAGAGTAAAATGTGAAAGACTTCACAGAAACCTGGGAGTGATTTCATACAAACTGTGGATGTCATATCAAAGTTAAGAATATGACTGCCCTCACACAATGGGAGTGATATCACACAATTTGAGAGATGTGACAGGCTAACCTAGTTTTATCCTGCTCAAAGTGTGTGATGTCTCAAAATGGGTGTGATGTCACACATAACGATTGGAATGATATCACACACAAAATGTGAGCGATGTCACACACTGTTGGAGTGATGTCAAACACATTATCAGAGTGATGTCACAATCAAGCGGTGTGATGTCATACATAATACTGGGAGTGACACCGCACATAATAATGGTTTGAAATCATATGACAATTAAGGTTGATGTCACTCACAATTGATGGGATGTGACACGCAATGAGGATATTGGCACACTCAAAGGGCTGTGATGTCACCCATAAACAAGTGTGTCACATCACACATAACATTGAGTGTGATATCACATTCACACAATGGGAGTGATGTCACAATTTACATGTCACTGATCTCAGAGAGCAGTGGGAGTTATGCCAGTATTGATGTGATGTCACTCTTAACAATGGGTGTGATTTCACACATAAATATATGAGTAATCTCACAAAGGACACATGACTGATATCACACATAACCTGTTAATCGTCTACACTCAGGTTTCTAGCTAATGTATTGAAAGAGCGTTTCTGCTGAACTCAGCTTGCCAGTAGCTCTAGGGAACATACTCTAATGAGACTTTTTATACTTTTCACTACAACTGGTACAGATTATCTGTAACATCCATTCAATGAAAGTACAGTGTGAAGAAAAACTCCTTTTTTTTTATCTGTTTATGATCGTCTTGAAAAGTCCCTTTTCAAAGGTTGCAGTTGGCGTCTTTCATTCAGGCTTTCTCTTACATGGAAAGAAAGATTGTGCTCGTTGATTTCACTTTGCCAGTAGCTGTTGGGAATATCTTCCTATGAGAGGGCTTAAACTTTTCACTACACAAGGAAGAGAATATCTATAATATCCATTTATGAAAAGCACAGTGTGGAGAAAACTCTTGCTTGTACCTATTTAGCATTTGCACTGGAAAGTACTTTTTCAAACATTGCAGCTCACGACATTTACTCAGGCTCTCTCTCACAGTATAGGAGAGAATGTTCTTACTGAGCAAAGGTTGCCATTAGCTGTAAGTAAGATCTTCCGAAGAGAGCTTTTAAGCTTTTCACTACTGCTGGGAGAAAATATCTATAACATCCATTGAAATAACATACACGGTGGAAAAACACTCATTTTAGTTGTTGAGGATGATCTTGATAGTGAACTTTTCAATCATTGATTTTCATGGCCTGCACTCAGGCTTTCCCTCAAATATAATGAAAGAACACCCGTTCTGAACCCAACAGCCCTGTAGCTGTAAGTCAGCTCTTCCTTGGAGGGCTTTTAAACTTATCACTACAGCTGGGAGAAAGTATCTGTAACATCCATAAAATGAAAGTCAAGTGTGCAGAAAATCTCTGGCTGGTATGTCTATAGGATCCTCCTGCAAATTGCCTTTTCCATCATTGTAGTTAACGACCGTCACTCTGGCTCTCTCTCCTATGTAATGCAAGAAACTACTTGCTGAACTCAGCTGGCAAGGAGCTTTAAGCAGGATCCTCCTCTGAGAGCTTGTAAACTTGCACTGCAGCTGCAAGAGAATATCTGTAACATCCATTCCATGTAAGTTCTCTGTGGAGGAAAACACATCATTTTAGCTTTTTAGGATCATATTGTAAAGTGCCTTTCATCTTTGCAGTTGATTTCATGCACTCAGGCTTCCTTCCTGATATAAAAGAAAACACCCCTGCTAAACCTACTGTGCCAGTGGCTGTTGGGAACACCTTCTTAGGATAGATTCCACTTTTCACCACAGCTAGGAAAGAAGCTGTATCACATCCATTCAATGAAAGTACACCATGAAGAAAACCTCCTTTTGTAAGCGTTTATGACCATGTTCTTAAGTGACTTTAACTAAACTGCAGTTCAATCTGTATTCAGGGTCTCACTAGCATATCATGATGACCATTATTGCCTATTACAGTTTGCCAGTATCTGATAGTAACATCTTCATATGAGAGGATTTAAAATTTCAGTAACCCTGGGAGAGTGTATCTATAACATCCATAAAACGAAAGTCCAGTATGTATAAAATTTCTTGCTTCTATCTGTATACGACTATCCTGATAATATCCTTTATCAACATTGCAGTTAACTACCTTCAATCAGGAATTCTTCCCCATGTAAAGCAAGAAAGTTCTTGCTGACCTCTTCTTCTAAGTAGTTGACAGGAGGATCTGCCTCTGAGAGCTTTTAAACTTTCCACTGCAGTAGGGCAAGTATTACTCTAACATCCATTCCATGAACCTACTCTGTGGTGAGAAACTCTTAAAGTTAGCATTTTATGCTGTGCTAAAGTGCCTTTTCCTCTTTGTCGCTCATTGCCAACACTGAGGTTCCCTTCCCAACCGAAAGAAAACTCACCACTGCTCAAACAAGTTTGAAAGTAGCTGTTAGGAACAACGTCCTATGACAGCTTTCCAACTATCACTACAGGTGGTGCAGATGATCATTACCATCCATTCAATAAAAGTTGACTGTTCAGAGCAACTCCTGCTTGTAGGTGTTTAGGATCATCTTGAGAAGAGTCTTTTAATTACTGCAGTTCAATCTGCATTCGGGGTCTGAGTAGCATATTATGATGAACACTATTGATTAACACAGGTGGTCAATATCATAGGTTACATCTTCATATGAGAGGTTTTTCAGTTTCACTGCAGCTAGAGGAGAGTATCTATAACATCCATAAAATGAAAGTCAAGTGTGGAGAAAATCTCATCCTTGCATCTATATAGAATCTTCTTGCAAATTGCCATTTCCCTCTTTGCAGTTAACGACATTCACTCAGACTCTCTCTCCCAAGACATGCAAGAAAATGTTTGCTGAATTCAGCATGCAAGTATCTCTGAGGAGGATTTTCCTCTGAGATCTATTAAACAATTCACTGCATCTGGGAGAGAATATATCCAACATCCATTCCGTGAACCTACTCTGTGCAGAAAAAGTCCTCCTTTTAGGTATTAGGATTATATGGTAAATTGCCTTTTCCTCTTAGCTGTTCATTGTCTGCAATGATGTTTTCTTCACAATATAGAGACAAAACACCACTGCTCAACCAATTTTGCCAGTAGCTGTAAGGAACATTTTCGTATGAGAGATTTCAAAGTATTACTACAGGTTTGCTGATTATATTTAACATCCATTCCATTGAAGTTGAATCTTCAGAGACACTCCTGATAGTAGCTGTTTAGGATCATCTGGAGAAGAGATATTTAATTCACCACAGTTCAATCCACTTTCAGGCTCTCATGAACATATCATGACAAACATTATAGCTTAACACATGTGGCCTATATTTGTAAGTAACATCTTCATCTGAGATGTTTTAAAATTTCGGTACAGCAGGGAGAGGGTATCTATAACATCCATAAAATGAAAGTGAAATATGCAGAAAATCTGTGGCTTGTCTCTTTATGGGATCAGCCTGCATATTGCCTTTAGATCACTGCAGTTAATGACCTTCGCTGAGGCTCTCTATCCCATGTAACGCAAGAAAGTGTTTCTTAACTCGCCTTGCAGGAATCTTTAAGGACGATCTTCCTCTGAGAGCTTGTAAACTTTTCACTACAGCTAGGAGAACCTATTCATTACATCCATTCCATGTAAGTACTCTGTGGAGGAAAACATTTGCTTTTAACTTCTTTGGATCATATTGTCAATTGCCTTCTCATCTTTGAATTTCATTGCCTGCCCTCAGGCTTCCTCCCCGATGTAAAGAAAAAACACCACTGCTAAACCTACTCTGCCAGTAGCGATTAGGAACACCTTCCCATGAGAGTTTACACTTTTCACCATAGTTCAGAAAAAAGCTCTATCACATCCATTTAATGAAAGTACACCGTGAAGATAACTTCTGCTTATAACTGTTTAGGGTCATCTTCATAAGTGACTTCAAATACATTGCAGTTCATTTTGCGTTCAGGGTCTCACTAGCATGACATGACGAAAGCTATTGCTTAACACAGGTGACGAATATCTGTTAGTAACATCCTCATTGGAGAGGTTTTAAAATTTCAGTACGGCTGGGAGACAGTATATGTAACATCCATAAAATGAAATTTCACTTTGGAGACAATATCTTGTTTATATCTGTATAGGATTATCTTGAAAATTGCCTTTTACATCATTGCTGTTAACGACCTACACATAGGAATTCTCTCCTTGTAATGCCAGAAAGTCCTTGCTGAACTTGCTTGCAAGTATCTTTAAGGAGCACTTGCTTCTGAGAGCTTTTAAACTTTCCATTGCAGCGGGGAGAGAATATGTATAACATCCCTTCCACGAACATACTGTGTGGTGGAAACGTCTTCCTTTTAGTTTTTCGGATCACATAGTAAAGTGCCTTTTCTTCTTTGTAGTTCATGTCTTGCACTGAGTCTTCTTTCCCACAGGAAAGACAAAATACCACTACTCAACGAAGTTGACCAGTAACTCTTTGAAACACTCCTAGGAGAGCTTTCAAACTATCACTACATGTGGTGCAGATTATCATTACCCTACGTTCAATGAAAGCGGACTCTTCAGAGAAACTCTGCTTGCAAATGTATGGTATGATCTTGAGAAGAGACTTTGACTACACTGCAGTTCAGTCTGCCTTCTGGTTCTCAGTAACGTATCATGATGAACACTATTGCTTATCACAGTTGGCCAATATCTGTAAGTAACATCTTCATATGAGTGGTTTTCAAATGTCAGTACAGCTGGCAAAGGGTCTCTATAACATCCATCAATTGAAATTCAGGTGTGGAGAAAATCTTTTGCGTGTATCTGTGTAGGACAATTCTGAAAATTGCCTTTTCCAACATTGCAGTAAATAACATTTATCCGTACTCTTTCTCCCAAGTCAGGTAAAAAATGTTTGTTGAACTCAGCTTGGAAGTATCTTTAAGGAGTCTCTCCCTCTGAGAGCTTTTAAACTTTTCACTGCAGCGGGGAGCGAATATCAATAACATCCATTTCAGGAATGTACCCTGTGGAGAAAAATTCTTCCTTTTAGCTTTTTAGGATCATATTGTAAAGTGCCTTTTCCTCTTTGTCATTCATTGTCTGCACTGAGCCTCCCTTCCCAATGGAAACACAAAACACTCCTTTTCAATGACCTTTGCCAGTAACCATAAGAACATCTTCTTAGGAGCGCTTTCGAACGATCACTACAGGTGGTGCAGATTATTGTTATGATCAACTCAAAGAAAGTTGACGCTTCACAGAAACTCCAGCTTGTGGCTGTTAAGGGTCATCTTCAGAAGAGACTTTTAATAGACTGCAGTTCAAACTCTAGTCAGGTTCCCACTAGCATCTCATGATGAATTATATTGCTTAAGACAGGTGGCCAATATCTGAAAGCAACTTCTTCATCTTAGGGGTTTTAAATTTCAGTAGTGCTGGGACAGAGTATCTATAACATCCATAATATGAAAGACAAGTTTGGTGAAAATCTCGTTCATGTAACTGTGTATGTTGATCATGCAAATTGCCTTTTCCCTCATTGCATTTAATGGCCTTCACTCAGCTCTCTCTCCAAAGTAAAGCAAGAAAGCGTTTGTTAAACTCAGCTTACAGGGTCCTTTAAGAATGATCTTCTGAGAGCTTTTAAAATTTTCACTGCAGCTGGGAAAACTTATCTATAATATCCATTCCATGTAAGTACCATGTGGAGAAAAACACTTGCTTTTAGCTTCTTCAGATCATATTGTCAATTGCATTTTCATCTTTGCATTTCATTGCCTGCACTCACGTTTCCTCCCTGATTTAAGGAGAAAACACTACTGCTAAACCTACTCTGCCAGTAGCTGTTAGGAACACCTTCCTTTGAGAGTTCCAACATTTCAACACACCTCGGAAAGAAGCTTTATCAAATCCATTCAATGAAAGTATACCGTGAAGAAGACCTCTTCTTGTACCTGCGTAGGATTATGTTCATGAATGACTTTAAAGGCACTGCATTTCAGTCTGCATTTAGGGTATGGTTAGCATATCATGATGAACACTATTGCTTAACACAGGTTGCCAATATCTGTTAGTAACATCTTCATATGAGAGGTTTTAAATTTTCACTACAGCTGTAGAGAGTATTTATAACATCCATGAAATGAGAGTTCAGTGTGGAGAAAATCTCTTGGTTGTATCTGTATAGGAGCATCCTGAAAATTGCCTTTTCCAGCATTGCAGTTAACAACATTCACTTAGGAATTCACTACCAGGTAAGGCAAGAAAGATCTTGCTGAACTCAGATGGCAAGTGGCTTTCAGCAGATCTGCCTCTGCGAGCTTTTAAACTTCCCACTGCAGCTGGGACAGAATATCTATACCATACATTCCATGTAAGTACTCTGTGGAGGAACATACGTCCTTTTAGCTTTTTAAGATCATCTTACAAAGTTACTTTTCATCTCCGAAGTTCATTGCCTGCACTCAGGTCTCCTCCACAACGTAAAGACAAAACACCACTGTAAACCTATTTTGCCAGTTGCTGCTAGGAGCACATTCCTATGAGATGTTAAAATTGTCACCACAACCGGGGAAGAAACTCTGTCACATCCATTCAACGAAAGTACCGTGTGAAGAATATCTTTATGTGTCGCTGTTTAGAATCATATACATGAGTGACATTAAAAACATTGTAGTTCAGTCTACCTTCAGGGTCTCACTAGCATATCATTATCAACACTATTGTTTAACAAAGGTTGCAAGTATCTATTAGGAATACCTTCATATGAGAGGTTTTAAAATTTCAGTACAGATGGGAGTATCTATAACATCTATAAAATGGAAGCTCATTGTAGAGAAAATTTCTTGTTAATATCAGTATGGGACTATCCTGAAAATTTCCTTTCCATCCTTGCAGTTAACAACATTCACTTAGTAATTCTCTCCCCATTTAATGAAAGAAAGACCTTGCTGAACTCAGATTGCAAGTAGCTTTCCACAGTATCTGCCTCTGAGAGCTTTTAAACTTTCCACCGCAGCTGGGACACAATATCCATAACATCCAAGACATGAAAGTACGCTGTGCAGAAAAACTCTTCTTTGTAGATTTTTGGATGATGTGGTTCAGTACCTTTTCCTCTTTGCCATTCATTGCCTGCACTGAGGCTGTCTTCCCAATAGAATGACAAAACACCACTAAGCAACCAAGTTTGCCAGTAGTTTTCAGGATCATCTTACTAGGAGAGCTATCACTACAGGTGGTGCAGATTATCCTTACCATCCATTCAATGACAGTTGACTCTTCAGAGAAACTCCTCCTTGTAGCTGTTTAGGATCATCTTGAGAATTTGAATACACTGAAGTTCAAACTACATTCAGACTCTCACCGGCATATCATGACGAACATTTTTGTTTAACACAGGTACCCAATAAGTGTAAGTAACATCTGCATATGAGAGGTTTTAAAATTACAGTACACTTGGGAGATAGTATCTATAGCATCTGTAAAAGTAAAGGTCAGTCTGGAGCAAAATTCTTACTTGCATCTGTAGAAGACTATCCTGAAAATTGCCTCTCCCAACATTGCTGTTAATGACTTTTACTTAAGAATTTTCTCCCTGGGGCCTGAATGATGGCACAAACGGTTTCGTGTGCACTCTCTGCTTTGGTGTCCTGGGGTTTTCAGTTTCCCAACCCTGGGCATGCAACAACACACAGCTAGCCAGGACATGCTGTGGTGGCATCCCATATAAAGTAGAGGAAGATGGGCACAGATGTTAGCTCAGGACCAATCTTCCTCAGCAAAAAAGAGGAGGATCAGCATCGGATGTTGCCTCAGGGCTGATCTTCCTCACACACAAAAAAAAGAGAATTCTCTCCCATGTAATGCCAGCAAGTTCTTGCTTAACTCTGCTTGCAAGTACGTTTAAGGAGCATGTACCCCTGAGAGCTTTTAAACTTTAAACTGCAGCTGAGAAAGAATATCTATTGTATCCATCTAATGAACATACTCTGGAGAAAAACATTTCCATTTAGTTTTTGAGGGTCATAATGGAAAGTGTCTTTTCTTCCTTTTGGTTCGTTGCCTGCACTGAGGCTGCCTTCTCAATGAAAAGACAAAATACCACTGCTCAGGCACTTTTGCCAGTAACAACTAAGGAAATCACTTCGTGCCCTCTCTCTCTTCCTTCCAGCAAATGAAGTCCACCTTCCTTAACCAGTTTGGGGACATATTACCACTTCTGGCCTTGAGAAGGAATATCACATTCCTTTGAGAAGGCAATTTCTGATCCCGGGTTCTAAGTAGAGCTCTAGGAACAAGTTAGTAATTGAATTTCAATGATTACTGGAAATTAGCTGAACTATGTATAACACCCATTGTTGGAAATAACTTCATGCCCACGATCTCTTCCTTCCATCTCGTAAAGATCAGAAACCTAAAACAGGTATATAACAGAATGCAGTTTCAGGCCTTGAGATTGAATCTCATATTCCTTTGAGAGGACACTTTTGGACCCAGGCTTGTTAGCAAATGTCTAGAAACGACTTTGTATATGAGTGGCAATCATCACTACAGCTGAGCTCATCTGTATAAAATACCCATCCCTGGAAGTATCTTTGTGCTCACTCGCTCTTCCTTTCAGCTAGTGAGAATCACCTTCCTAAACCAGGTTTAGAACATAATGCTATTTTGGTCATTGAGATCAAATCTCACATTCCTCTGTGAGGACACTTACTGATAACTTCTTGTAAGTAGATGTCTAGGAACAAGTTTATATTGGAGCATCAATCAGTACTACAACTGAGTAAAATGATTTATAATACCCATTACATGAAATAATTTCGTGTAAAAACTCTCTTCCTTCTAGCACTAAGCATCACTAAACTAAACCAGTTTGGGACCATATTGCCTTGTTGGGCCCTGGGAAGGAGTCTCGCATTCCTTTGAGAAGGCACTTTCTGATCCCAAATTGGAAGTAGATGTCTAGGAACAAGTTTGTATATGAGTGGCAAGCGTTACTACAGCTAAGCTAAGCTGTGTATAATACCCATTCCTGAAAATAACTTTGTGCCTCATCTCTCTTCCTTCCAACTCATAAGGATCACAAAGCTAAACCAGGTTTGGAACATATTGCCATGTATCTCCTTGAGATGGAATCTCATATTCCTTTGAGAAGGCACATTCTGATCCTGCCCAGAATGTTGAAGTCTAGGAATAAGTATGTATATGTGTCTTAATCATTACTAGATTACTAGCTCAACTGTCTATAGCAACCATTCCTGGTAATGATTTTTACATCATCTCGCCTCCTTCAATCTCATAAGGATCACAAATATAAACCAGGTTTCATGCATCATACCATGCCATTTCAGGCCTTGAAAATGAATCTCGCACTACTTTGAAGGTACTTTCTGATCCCTGCTTCTAAGTAGATGTCCAGGACAAGATTCCATATAAGTGGCAATCGTTACTACAACTGAACTATTCTTTGAATAACACCCAATCCTGAAAATAACTTCATGCCAAATCTATCTTCCTTCCAGCTCGTAATGAAGACCTTCCTCAAGCAAGTTGGGAACATATTGCCATTTCAGACCTTGAGAAGAAATCTCACATTCCTTTGAGACAGCAGTTTCTGATCACAGCCTGCACGTAGACGTCTAGGATCAAGTTTGTATGTGACTGGAAATCACTAAGAGAGCTGTGTTTCTCTCTTCCTTCCATCTCGTAAGGATCACAAACCTAAATCAGGTTTGGAACATAATGCCATTTCAGGCCCTTGAGAACAAATCTCACACTCCTTTGAGAAAGCACTTTCTGATCCCGGCTTGTAAGTAAAAGTGTAGTAACGAGTTTCTAAATGCGTGGCAATCATTACTACAGCTGAGCTAAACTATGTATAAGAACCATTCCTCAAAATAACTTCCTACCCCATCTCTCTTCCTTGCAGCTCTAAAGGATTACATTCCTAAGCAAGGTTTTGAATGTAATACCATGTCGGGCTTTGAGAATGAATCTCATGCTACCTTGAGAAGGAACTTTCTGATACCAGCTTCTAAGTAGATCCCTAGAAACAAGTTTGTATATGAGTGGAATCATTACTACAACTGAGCTGAACTATGAATAACACCTATTCTTGAAAATAACTTCGTGCCAGTCTCTCTTCCTTCCAGATCATAAGGCCCACTTTCCTCAACCACGTTTGGAACATATTGCCATTTCCAGCCTTGAGAAGGAATCTCATATTCCTTTAAGAAGGCACTTTCTGATCACTGCTTCTAAGTATATGTCCAGGAACAAGATTCTATATAAGTGACAATCGTTAGTACAACTGAGCTATTCTATGAATAACATCAATTCCTGGAAAAAAACCTCATGCTCAATCTCTCTTCCTTCCAGCTCGTAAGTAAGACCTTCCTCGACCAAGTTTGGAACATATTGCTGTTTCAGATCTTCAGAAGGATAATCACATTTCTTTGAGAGGTTGCTCTCTGATCCTGGGGTTATGTAGATGTCTAGGAACAAGTTTGTATATGAGTGGCAATCATTACTACACCTGAGTTAATCTATGTAGAAAACTCATTCATGGAAATGTCATTGTGCCCAATCTCTCTTCCTTCCATCCAGTAAGGATCACAAACCTAAACCAGGTTTGGGACATATTGCAATTTTGGGCCCTGAGAAGGAAAGTTACATTCCTTTGCGAAGGCCCTTTGTGTTCCTGACCTGTATGTAGGGAACTGGTTCTGTGAACAAGTTTGCATATGAGTGGCAATCATGACGACAGGTGCTAAAGTATGTATAACAGACATTCCTGGAAATCACTTTGTGCCTAATCTCTCTTCCTTTATTTCATCAGGATCAGCCAGCTCAACCATTGTTGGAACATCATGGTATTTTGGGCCTTGAGAAGGAACCTCATACTGTCCAGCCCCATGGCGTAGTGGGTAAGTGTGCACCCTCTGTTGCTGGAGGCCCGCGTTCAGATACCGGGCACACACCGACACAGAGTTTGTCAAGCCATGTTGTGGTGGCATCCCACATAAAGTGGAGGAAGATTGGGAACGATGTTAGGTCTGGGCCAGACTTCCTCAACAAATAGAAGAGGATTGGCATGGACGTTAGCTCAGGGCTGAACTTACTCACAAAGAAAAAAGAGAAAGAACCTCATATTCCTTTCAGAAGGAACCTTCTTATCCCGGCTTCTAAGTAGAAGTGTAGGAACAAGTTTTGTTTGGCAATCATTACTACAGCTGAGCTAAACTGTGACTAACAGTCATTCCTGGAAATAACTTCATGCCCAAACTCTCTTCATTCTGGCTCGTAAGGACCACCTTCGTCAACCAGGTTTGGAACATAGTGCCCTCTCAGGCCTTTAGAAGGAATCTCACATTCTTTTGAGAACACACTCTCTGATACCAGCTTCTAAGTAGATATCTAGGAGCAAGTTGTTATAGGCGTGACTGTCATTACTACAGCTGACAGACTTGGTATAACACCCATTCCTGGAAATCACTTTGTGCCTAGTCTCTCTTCTTTCCATCTCGTAAGGATCACAAACCTAAACCTGATTTGGACCATAATGCCATTTCATTCCTGAAGAAGGAGTCTCACATTGCTTTCAGAAGGAATGTTCTGATCCTGGCTTTTACGTAGATGTCTAGGAACAAGTTTGTATATGATTGGCAATCATTACTACAGTTGAGGTGAACTTCACATAACACCCATTCCTGGAAGTAACTTTGTGCCTAAGCTTTCTTCCTTCCATCCCATAAAGATCACAAACCTAAACCAGATTTCGAACATACTGTCATTTTGCACCTGGACAACAAAACTCACATTCCTTTGAGAAGGCTCTAAGTAGATGTCTAGGAAAACGTTGCTATATGAGTTTCAATCATTAGTAGAGGTGAGATTTATTTTGTATAACACCCATTCCCGGAAATAACTTTGTGCCTTATCTCGCTTCCTTCAATCACGTAAGGATAACAACCCAAAACGAGGTTTGGTAAATAATGCCAATTCGGCCATTGAGAACAAATCTCACATTTCTTTGAGATGGCAATTTCTGATCCTGGCTTGTAAGTAAATGTCTAAGAGCAAGTTTGAATATGAGTGGCAATCATTACTACAACAGAGATGAAATATATATCACCTATTCTTGAAAATAACTTGGTGCCCAATCTCTCTTCCTTCCAGCTCGTAAGCATCACCAACCTAAATGTTTTGGAACATATTGGCATTCGGACCCTGAGAAGGTATCTCACATTCCTATGAGAAGGCACTTTCTAATCCAAGCCTATATGTAGATATGCAGGAACAAGTTTGTAAATGAGTGACAAGCATTATTAAAGCAGAGTTAAAAGGTGTATAACACCTAATCCCTGAAACAATTTTGTGCATAATCTCTCTTCCTCCCACGTTGTAAGGATCACTTTGCTCACCCAGGAACATAATTTGGAAAATAATGCCATTTCTGGACCTGAGAATTAATCTTACATTCCTTTGAGAAGGAAATTTCTAATGCAGGCTTCTAAGTAGAAGTCCATGAGCAAGTTTGTATATGAGTGGCAATCTTCCTAGGGCTTAGCAAAAGTATGTGTAACGCCCATCCCTGGAAATATATTTGTGCCTAACCTCTCTTCTTTCCATCTTGTAATGGTGAAAAACCTGAACCCGGTTTGGAGCATAATGCCATTTTGTGCCCTGAGAACGAATCTCATACTCCTTTGATAAGGCACTTTCTGAACCACCTTGTAAGTAACAGTCTAGGAACAACTAGCTATATGAGTGGTAATCGTTAGTACAACTGAGCTAACCTATGTATAGCACCTGTTTATGGAAATGACGTCATGCCCAATCTCCCTTCCTTCCAGCTGCTACAGATCTCCTTCCAAAAGCAGGCTTGTAAACAGGGCCATGTAGGGCCTTGATGCAGGATTACTCTCAAATGCCTTGGAGAACACAATTTCTTTTCAAGGTTTGAATGTAGACGGTATGAAACACCTTGGTATCTGAGAGGCATTCATTACTACAGCTGAATTGAACTATGTATTACAACCATTCCTGATAGTAACTTCATGCCCAATCTGTCTTCCTTCCAGCTCCCAAGGATCGCCTTCCCAAAGCCAGTTTTGCACAGGGCCATGTAGGGCCTTGAGAGAGAATCTCATGCACATGCCTTAGAGAAGGAACTTTCTTATCCCGGTTTGTAAGTAGATGGTAAGAAACATCTTTCTATCTGAATGGCATCACTACTACAGCTGAGTTAAACTATGGATAACGCCAGTTCCTGGAAGGAAGTTCAGGCCCAATATCCCTTCGTTCCGTTACATGAGGATTGCCTTCCTAAGGAAGGTATGGAACGAGGACCATGTAGGGCCTTGAGACAATCTCACTCACAAGCCATAGAGAGCACACTTAATGATAGCGGATTCTAAGTAGATGGTTAGGAACATGTTTGTATCTGAGTGGCAAGAATTGCTACAGCTGAGCTAAACTACGTATAACACCCATTTCTGGAAATGACTTAGTGCCCACTCTCCCTTCCTTCCAACTCCTAAGGATTGCCTTCTCAAAGCAGGTTTGGAAACACAACTGTGTATTGTCTTACGACAACATGTCACTCATAAGCCATTGAGAGCGTGTTTTCTCATACTACATTCTAAGTAGATGGCTAGAAGCGTGTTTGTATCTGAGTGACAGGCATTACTACAGCTGAGCTAAACTAAGTATAACTCCTATTCCTGGAAATTACTATGTGCCCAATCTCCCTCCTTCCAACTCCAAAGGATCACTTTCCCAAAGCAGGTATGGAAACAGGGCCATGTAGGGACTTGACACAGGATCACTTTCAAATGTCTTAGAGAATGGAATTTCGTTTCCTGGGTTGGAAGTAGATGGCTAGAAACATCTTTGTTTGTGAGTGGCAATCATTACTACAGCTGAGTTAAACTATGTATAAGACCCATTCCTGGAAACAACTTGGTGCCCAATCTCCCTTTCTCCCATCTCCTAAAGATCGCCATCCAAAACCAGGTTGTGCACAGGGCCATGGAGGGTCTTGAGAGAGGTTTTCACACACGTGTCTTAGGGAAGACACTTTCTTATCTCGGCTTGTAAGTAGATGGAAAGAAACATCTTCCTATCTGAGTGGTAATCACTACTGAAGCTGAGTTAAACTATGTATAATACCCATTCCTGGAAAAAACTTGTTGCCAGATCTCCCTTCCTTCCAGTGCAAAAGGATCGCCTTCCCAAAGCAGGTTTACACAGGCCCATGAAGGGCCTTGAGAGACAATCTCATCCACATGATTTAGAAAAAGCACTTTCTTATCCTGGCTTGTATTTAAATGGTAAGAGACATCTTTGTATCTGAGTGGCAATCACTACTACAACTCGGATAAACTATGTATAGCACCCATTCCTGGAAGTAACTTCATGCCCCATCTCTTTTCCTTCCCTCTCCTAAAGATCGCCTTCACAAAAAGGTTTTGCACAGGTCCAC
The DNA here is from genome assembly GCF_020826845.1 of Diceros bicornis minor. Classification (NCBI taxonomy): domain Eukaryota; kingdom Metazoa; phylum Chordata; class Mammalia; order Perissodactyla; family Rhinocerotidae; genus Diceros; species Diceros bicornis. The sequence continues at coordinate 2,745,089 of NW_026691418.1, forward strand.
ATAGCGCCTTCAGAGAGAATCTCACTCACTTGCCTTAGACCGGGCTCTTTCTTATCCTGGACAGTAAGTAGATGTTATGAAACATCTTTCTATCTTTGTGGCAATCACTACTAGAGCTGAGTGAAACGATGGATACCAGCCACTCCTGGAAGTAACTTCATGCCCAATCTCCTTTCCTTCCAGCTGCTAAGGATGGCCTTCCCAAAGAAAGTTGTGCACAGCTCCATGTAGGGCCTTGAGACAGAATCTCAGTCAAATTCCTTAGAGAAGGCACTTTCTTATCCTGGCTTTGTGAGAAGATGGTAAGAAACATCTTGGTATCTGAGGGGCAATCACTACTACAGCTGAGTTAAACTATGGATAACATCCATTCCTGGAAGTACCTTCATGCTCCATCTCCCTTCCTTCCACCTGCTAATGATCACCATCAGAAAGGAGGTTTGGAAACAGGGCCGTGAAGTTCCTAGGAACAGGAACACTCTCAAATTCATTAGAGAACACACTTTCTTCTCTCGGTTTGTAAGTTGACAGAAAGAAACATCTTTGTATCCAAGCGTGAATCATTACTAGCTTTCGGGTTAAGGTTCGTGTTAGAGTTTGGGTTAGGGATCGGGTTAGGTTTAGGGTAAGGATTAGGGTTCGGGTTAGGGTTAAGGTTAGGCTTAGAGTTCAGGTTAGGGTTTGTGTACTGGCTTGGTTTAAGTTTAGGGTTAGGGTTGGGGTTAGGGCTAGGGAAAGGGTTAGGGTCAGGCTTAGGTTTAGGGTTAGCTTTCGGGTTCGGTTTCGGGTTAGGGTTAGGGTTAGTGTTAGGGTTATGGTTGAGTTCCGCTTAGGGTTAGGGTCAGAGTGCAGGTTAAATTTCAGGCTGGTTTATGGCTAGGGTTACATTTAGGATTGGGGTTAATGTTAGGCTTAGGATTCTGGTTAGTGTTAGGGTCGGGTTAGGCTTTGGGTGAGGGTTAGATTTAGGGTTCAGGATTGAGTTATGGTTAGGATTAGTGTAAGTGTTACCGTTTGCTTAGAATTAGGGCTATCGTTGCCTTCCCATTAGGGTTAAGGTTCGGGTTATTGTGAGGGTTAGGGTTATGGTTCCGGTTAGGATTTAGTTTAGGGTTAGTGTTAGGGTTAGGGTTGGGGTTAGGGTTAGGGTTAGGGTTCTGGTTAGGATTGGAATTAGGGTTCGTGTAAGCTTTTGGTTTAGGTTTAGGGTTAGATTTAGCCCTCAGATCAGTGGTCGGGTTAGCTTTAGTTTAAGGTTTGTGCTAGGGTTCAGCTTAGGGTTAGGGTTAGGTTTAGTGGTCTGGTTAGTGTTAGAGTTAGAGTTAGTGTTAGGGTTAGTGTTAGTGTTAGGATCAGCTCCGTCTTCAGGTTAGGGTTAGTGTTAGGTATCGGTTTAGGGTACGAGTTAGGGTTAGGGTTCGTGTTAGGATTAGGGTTAGGTTTAGGGCTATGGTTGGGTTCGTGTTCGGGTTAGGGATAGGGTTCGGGTTATGGTTAGGGGTCAGGTTAGGGTTCGGATTAGATTTAGCATTAGTGTTCACGTTAGGGCTAGGGTTCGGGTTCTGGTTAGTGTTATCCTTAGGGTTAGGTTTCAGGTTAGGATTAGGGTTAAGTTTAGGGTTAATGTTAAGTTTAGACTTAGGTTTAGTATTATGGTTCAATGTCGTGTTAGAGATAGGGTTAGGATTCATGTTGGGGTAAGGGCTATGGTTTGGGTTAGCATTAAGTTTAGTTTTAGTGTTAGTATTTGGATTAGGGTTATGGTTATGTTTCAGGTTTGGTTTAGGTTTAGCTTTAGCTTTAGGGTTCACATTACGGTTAGGATTGTGGTTGCCTTCAGTTTAGGGTTGGAGTTGTGTTATGTATAGGGTTATGTTTAGTGTTCAGATTAATGTTACGATTAGGTTTCAGTTTCGGTTTAGGATTAACCTTAGCTTTAGGGTTTGTGTTAGTGCTAGGGTTAGGGTTAGGGTTGGATTCGGGTTAGGGTTAGGGTTAGAATTAGAGCTGGATTTAGGGTTATGGTTCGGTGTAGTGTTAGGTTTAAGGTTAGGTCAAGGGTTGGGGTTAGGGTTAGGATTGGGTTTAGTGTTAGAGTTAGTGTTCAGATTAGTGTTAGGGTTAGGGTTCAACTTCAAGATCACGTTAGGGTTAGGGTTAGTGTCGAGCTAGGAGTCGCGTTAGGGTTAGGGTTACGGTTCAGGTTAGGGTTTCTGATAATGTTAGGGTTAATATTCGTGTTAGGATAATGGTTAACTCTAGGGTTAGGGTTGGGTTCATGTTAGGGTTAGATATGGGGTTCAGGTTAGGTTTAGATTTCAACTTCTTGTTCGGGTTAGTGTTACGTTTCGGGTTATGTTTAGGGTTTGGATTAGGGTTACAGTTATTGTTAGAGTTACATTTAGGGAGAGGTTAGTGTTCGGATTAGGGTTAGGGTTAGTGTTCGAGTTCTGGATTGTGTTAGGGTTTCGCTTATTGTCGGGTTCGGCTTCGTGTCAGGGTTAGGTTTTGAGTTCAGTTTAGTTAATGGTTAGGGTGAGTGTTAGGGTTATACTTTGGTTTCGGGTTACTATTAGGGTTGGTGTTGGGGTTAGGATTAGGTTTCGGTTTAGTGCAAGGGTTAGGGTTAGTGTTGGTTTGGGTTAGGGTTAGAGATTGTTAGGGTTAGGGATAGGACTGGGTTAGGGTTAGGGTTCGGGTTTGGGTTAGGATTAGGGTTAGTGTTAGAGTTTGGGTTAGGGTTAGGCTTCGGGTTAGCGCTAGGGTTAAGGTTAGGGTTGGGTTGGGTTACAGATAGCATTAGGGTTCAAGTTTAGGTTAGGGTTAGGGTTCGTTTAGGGTTATGGTTCGGGTTAGTGTTAGGGTTGTTGTTAGAGTTCGAGTTATGCTTAGGCTTAGGGTTAGGGTAGGTTTACTCTTAGGCTTTGGTTGGGTTAGGGTTAGGGTTAGGGTTTGGGTTAGTGTTTGTGTCATGGTTAGTTTGGTTAGGGTTAGGGATAGCGATAGTGTTCAGTTTAGTGTTAGGGCTAGAGTTCGGTTTAGGTTTGGTTTTGGGTTAAGGTTAGGGTTCGGATTAGGTTTATGTTTAGTGTTAAGTTTAGGTTTCGGGTGAGGATTAAGGTTAGGGTTAAGGTTACAGTTAGGGTTAGTGTTAGGGTTAGGGTACAGGTTAGATTTAGAGTTAGAGTAAGAGTTAGAGTAAGAGTTAGGGTTAGTTTTATGATTCTACTTCAGGTTAGGGTTTTGATTAGGTTTCGTGTTAGGGTAAGCCTTACAGTTTGGGTTAGGGTTAGGTATAAGGTTAAGTTTAGTTTTAGGGTTAGTGTTTGGATTAGTGTGAGGGTTCCATTTCAGGTTAGAGATTGGTTATGTTTAGGGTTAGGGTCGGGTTAGGCTTCAGGTTAGGATTAGGGTTAGGGTACAGGTTAAGTTTAGGGCTAGGGTTAGTGTTCCAGTACGAGTTAGTGTTAGGGTTAGGCCTAGGATTAGTGTTAGAGTTGGGTGCGGGTTCGGGTTAGGGTTAGGGATATGGTTACTCTTAGGGTTAGGTTTATGGTTATGGTTGGGTTCCGGTTAGGTTTAGGGTTGGGGTTCAGGTTAGGGTTAGGGTTAGGATTAGTGTTAGGTTTCAGGACAGGGTTATGGTTAAGGTTACTGTTAGGGTTATGCTTAGGCTCTGTTTGGGTTACAGTTAGATTTAAGGTTAGGGGTCACTTTACGGTTCGGGTTAGTGTTAGTGTTAGGGTTTAGGTTAGGGTCTGGGTTAGGGTTGAGGTTAGGGTTTAGGGTTTGGGTTGTTGTAAAGCTAGGGTTAAGGGTCTGGTCAGTGTTAGAGTCAGGGCCAGCACCGGTTTTCTTTAGGCTTAAAGTTAGTTTTAGGGTTTAGGGTTAGGTTTATTATTAGTGTTAGGATTATTGTTGGGTTAGGGTTGGGGTTAGGCTTCGTTTTGGGGATCTAGGAAGTTTTAGGGTTAGGGTTGCCTTTCGGATTAGTGATAGGGTTACTGCTATGGTTTGGGTTATGGTTAGGCTAAGGTTTATGGCTAGGTTTAGGGTTGGGTTAAATTAGGGTTAGGGTTAGGGTTGTGGTTTGGGTTAGGGTTAGTGTTAGTTTTCAGGCTAGGGTTAGGGTTAGGGTTAGTTTTAGGGTTACTCTTAAGGTTAGGGTTAGTGTTCGGTTTTGGCTTAGGGTTATGGTTAGGTGTAGGATTAGAGTTAGTGGTCTGATTGGGGTTCTGGTTCCAGTTTGGGTTCGGGATTTGTGTTAGGGTTAGAGTAAGGGTAGGATTAGGCTTCGGGTTAGGGTTAGGGTTTGCATTAGGATTAGGGTTAGTGTTAGGGTTAGAGTTCGGGTTCGGGTTTGGGTTACATTTAATGGTAGGATGGCGTCATGCTTTGGATTACAGTTACCATTTGGTTCAGCTTAGGGTTTGAGTTAAGATTATGCTTAGGGTTAGAGTTCTGGTTAGGTTTAGGGTTAGTGTTCGGGTTAGGGTTTAGTTGGGTTAGAGCTAGTGTTTGCTTTAGGTTTAGGGTTAGTTTTAGGGTTATGCTAAGGGTTCAGTTTAGAGTTATGTTAGGATTAGGGTTCGGATTCGCGTTAGTAATTGGGTTCAAATGTGGTTTAGGGTTAGGTTTTGGGTTAGGGTTTGGGTTAGATTTAGGGTACCGGTTAGGGTTAGGTTTATGGTGCGGGTTAGTGTTAGGGTTATGGTTTGGGTTAGGGTTTGATTTAGGGTTAGCTTTACTGATAGGGTTCAAGTGTGTTAGGGTTAGAATTCTTGTTAGGGTTATTGGTAGGTAGAGTTTTAGGGTTATGTTTGTGGTTAGGGTTAGGGTTCATGTTAAGTATACTGTTAGGATTAAGGTTAGCTTTCATGTTAGGATTAAGGTTGAGTTAGATTAATGGTTAGGATTAGGGTTATGGTTTAGGTTAGGATTAGGGATAGGGTGAGTGTTAATGTTAGGGTTCGGTTTCAGGTTACGTTTAGTGTTAGATTCAGGGTTTGGTTTCAGGTTGGGGCTAGGGTTGGGTTCACGTTAGGGTTCTGGTTAGGCTTATCGTTTTGCTTAGGTTTAGGTTTAGTGTTATAGCTAGTGTTCATATTTCGGTTAGAGTTAGGGTTCGGGTTCGGGATCCAGGTAGAGTTAGGGTTAGGGTTAGGCTTCTTGTTAGCATTAGCACTAGGGTTCAGGTTAGGTTTTGCGTTACGATTAGGTTTAGCGTTAATGTTATGGTTAGGTTTATGACTCAGGTTATGCATATGTTAATGATTCGTGTTAATGTTATGGTTAGGGTTAGGGTTAGGGTTAGGGTTAGGGTTAGGTTTATTGTTGGTGTTAGGTTTCTGGTTAGGGTTAGGGTTAGGATTCAGCGACATGTTAGGTTAGTTTTCGGATTCAGTTTAGGGTTAGGGTTATGATCAGGTTAGGGTTAAGGTTAGTGTTACTGTTGGGGTTAAAGTTAGCATTAGGGTTCTGTTTAGGGCGAGGCATTACTATTCTGGTTAGTGTTAGTGTTAGGGTTAGGATTCAGTTTCAGTTTACAGTTAGGATTGCATTCGGGATAGGTATTAGGGACAGGCTTAGTGTTCGGGTTAGCTTTATGGTTCGGGTTAGGTTTCCGTTTCAGTTTAGAGTTGGCATTCAGGCTCTAGTTAAGGTTAGGGTTAGGTTTTCAGTACCATTTAGATTTAGCATTCAGGCACGAGTTAGCGTTACTGTCCTGTTTGCGCTAAGGGTGAGGGTTCTGGTAAAGTTTAGGGTTATCGTTAGAGGTCGGTTCAGTTTGGGGTTACAAGTAGGCCGGGTCAGTGTTAGCTTTAGACTATGTTTTGGGTTCTGTTTAGGGTTAAGTTTGGGTTTCAGGTTCAGTTTAGATTTAGGGTTTTTTTTGAGTTAGTGTTGTATTTAGGGTTAAGGTTCAGTTTAGGCTTAGTATTAGCATGTGGGTTAGTGTTAGTGTTAGGTTTAGAGTTAGGGTTAGGGTTTGAGTTATGGATAGGGTTTGGGTTCGGTGTTCGGTTACGGTTAAGGTTAGGGTTAACCCTAACCTTGGGCACTTAGACGGCCCGGGCTTCACTACTCCAGAGAGGAGGCCGGGACCTGTCACCTGAAGGGCACACCAAGGGTGGCCCCAGATCCTTAGGCCTCCGTCCTGCTGGGGCCTAACTCACTGCATTGCCATATGCCTTTCTCCGCACTTGTGACTCTACAGATGCTTTCCACTACCTGGCTGGAATTGAAAAGTGCGGGGGTGGTGGTGATGACATGGTTTGGTCATTCTGGGAAGAAATGAGGCACAGGACGAAGAAGCTGGCTGAGGCAGAGACTTGACCTCGCACCCCAGTCCGCCTTGGCAGCCATGGCCAGACTACCACTTCCAAAGAAGGGAAGTGGCTGGTGAGCTGAGTGGGTGTGGGGTGATAGGAGGGAGACAACAGCTGAAGCTAAGTCAAGAAGGGCAGCGTTCCTTCTTCACCTGCACGTGGCAGGTGCGAGAGAGCGCCCCAGTTGGTCAGAGACCAGCAGGCTGGTGAAGCCTTCAATGAGGACCCCTGAGGCCTGGTGGCCATGCCTGTGCCATTGGCCTGACACATTGAACCCAAGCCTGCAGGACTCCCTGAGCGGCCAGAGAAAGATGGGACCATGAGAGAGGTAGGCAAGGTGGGTAGGTTGAGTCCACATCTCTCCTCAGGTTCCTGAGGGAGAAAGAGAGAGACACAGAGAAACAGAGAGGGAAAGAGATCTCTGAACTATGAGTCACTGCCTCCACCACTGGTGCCAACTCACACACTATCCCACTTCCCCCCACCACCCCCATGTCCAACCCTGGGCCAGCCCCACCACAAAGATGTTGGTTCCTTGTCATTTCCATGCTGTCCCTTCGGGACCTGATGCCAGAACAGGGGAAAACTTTCAAACAAATATTTCCATGTCCCTATCCATGAGAAATGTCTTCTTCCCCTCTCAAATCTGAAAACCTCACCCCCAACATCCTCCTTTGTCTTGAACTGAAGATAGTATTGAAGAGGAGAACACTGCCATTGTGTTGAGAGACTCAGTTTCCTTGTTTCTCCCATCTACCCATGTTATTAAGCTTGAGGTTATTTTCTCCAGCTAACCTGTCCTGTTAATGATGTGGCCAGCCAAAAGAAATTTAAGGGAAAGGGTGGAAGGGGGTCTCTCTCTGCTGCTGATTCCCTGAGCTGGGTCCCTCCCTCAGAGTTGGCCAGGGACAGCCCATACCCAGAGGCCATCTCCCGGGGCATCCCAGGAAAGGCTCACTGCCAGCCCCCACTCTCTCACCACTGTCAAGTCCATCGTCCTCCCTCGGGATGCCTGAACAGTTCAGGGACCTGGGTGTGGGAGGCAGAGATAGATCCCAGGTCTGACACACTGATTGCAAGGCAGCTTCCACTTCTGACAGTGCCCAGCACACACCCCAGAAAACTTGGCAGCAGGCTCCAGGGATCTTTCCTCCAGAACATGTCCCCTTGGAAGGGGCCTGGCCGAGAATTATGGGCCGGCCGGCCAGCCAGGTGACTTAGGACAAAGCAGGCAAGCCGAGCCATCCTTCCAGTTGCCCTGGGCTTGGCACTGGCCACCTCAGGAAGAGGGCCTCGCTGGTGCCCTTCATCGTGGATTTCTCCCCAGAGCCATGTCCTGGGCACTAGGAAGGCCAGGCCCTCCCGACTCCAGAGAAGAGGCTGGGAACTGTTGCCTGAAGGGCTTTCCCAGTGTGGCCCCCGCTCCCTGTGCCTGTGGCCTGCTGGGGCCACACTCACTGCTATGCCATATGCCTGTTTCAGTTCTTCTGACTCCACACAGGCTCTCCTCCACCTGGCTGGAGTCGACAAGTGCAGGCGTGGTGTGAGGTCATGGTTTTGTTTTTCTAGGAAGAAATGAGGCCCGGCATGAAGCATCTGGGCCAGGCAGACCCTTGACCTCGCACCCCAGTCCGTCTTTCGCTAACAGGGCCAGACTACCACTTCTAAAGAAGGGAAGTATCCAGCGAGCTGAGTGAAAGTGGTTGGATGAGAGGGAGACAACAGCTGAAACCAAGTCAAGAATGGTGGTGTTCCTTCTTCCCCTTCACCTGGCTGACGCAAAAGAGTGCCCCACCTGATCTGAGCCTCACGGGTGGGCGTGGCCTTCACTGTGGAGCCTTAGGCCCGACGGCTGTGCATGCGCCCTTGGCCTGAGTGGTTGAACTCAACCCACAATGCTCCTGGAGTGACCAGACAAAGAATGGCCCACAGGAGTGGTAGGTGAGGTGGGCAGGGTGTGCCTCCCCCCTCTCCTCAGGTCCTCGACAAAGGGAGCCACAGAGAGAGCCAGAGAGATGGAAAGAGAGCGAGATCCCTGACCTCTCTTGATTTCAGGTTAGAGTTAAGGTTCACTTTAGCTCCGGGGTGTGATCAGGTTATTGTTAGGGTTAGTCTTACCTTTGGAGTTGGGGTTAGGGTTAGCGTTAGGATTAGGGTTCTGGGTAGGGTTAGGGTTTGGGCTTGGTACGGGTTTGTTTTACATGTAGGGTTAGGTTTAGAATTTAGGGTTACAATTAAGGTTAGGATTAGAGTCAGTGATCGGGTTCTGTTTAGTGTTAGAGTTACTATTAGGTTTCAAGTAGAGTTAGGGTTAGTGTTAGGTTTAGTGTTAGTGTTAGTTTTCAGGTTAGCGTCAGGGTTAGTGTTTGGTTCCAGTATCGGTTTAGGCTCAGTGTTATGGTCGGGTTAGGCTTCAGGTTAGGTTTCAGGTTAGGTTTATGTTTAGGGTTAGTATTTAGATTAGGGTTGTGATTAGGTTTCGGGTTCGGGAAAGTCTTAGCCTAGCGTTAGGTTTCTTGTTAGGGTTAGGGTTAGAGTTAGGATTAGGTTTAGGTTTAGGGTTCAAGTTAGGTTCAGATTTTGGTTAGATTTAGGGTTAGGTTTTAGTTTCGGATTAGGGTTAGGATTAACTTTAGGGTTCAATTCAGGGTTAGAGTTAGGGCTAGGGTTAGGGTTATGGTTGGGTTTTGATTAGGGTTCGGGTTAGGGTTAGTGTTAGCATTAGGGTTAGAATTATGATTAGAGTTTTGGTTAGGGTTAGGGTTAGCAATAGGGTTCAGGTTAGGGTAAGGTTTAGTTTTAGTGTTAGGGCTAGTGTTGGAATTAGGTTTAGGGTTAGGATTCGGTTTCAGGATCTGGTTAGAGTTAGGGTTAGATTCGGGCTAGGATTAGGGTTCTAGTAAGGATTACATTTCGGGTTAGGGCTGCTGGTAGGGTTAGGTTTAATGTTCATGTTATGTTTAGGGTTAGGTAACGTCAGCGTTGTTTTCGTGTTAGTGTTAGGGCTGGGTTTCTGGTTCATGTTCCAGATAGATTTAGGGTTATGTTTTGCTCTTGTGTCATGGTTAGGATTAGGGTTACTGTTAGGATTATGTTAACGTTTAGGATGAGGTTAGTGTTTGGCTTAGGGTTAGGGTCAGGGTTTGGTTTCTCAATGGGGTTAGCGTTACGGTTGGATTAGGCTTTGGGTTTGTGTTAGTTTTAGGGAAAGTGTTAAGGTTGGGTTTAGAGACAAGGTTGTGGTTGGGGTTCGGGTTCGGGTTATTTTTAGGGTTTGGGTTAGGTTTAATCTTAGGTTTAGGGCTAGTTTTAGAGTTAGTTTTGGATTAGGGATAGGGCTGGGTTCAGGTTGGATTTGAGTTTGAGTTAGGGTTAGGTTTAGGATTCGGGTTCGGGTTAGGGTTAAGGTTAGTTTTCATGTTAGAGTTAGCATTATGGTTACAGTTAGGGTTCATTTTGGAGTTAACGTTAGGGTTAAGGTTAGGTTTAGGCTTAGGGTTCAGGTTAGGGTTATGGTTAGAGTTAATGTTCGGGTTCGGATCACAGTTAGATTGAGGGTAAGGGTTGGGTTCAGGTTAGAGTTAGGGTTAGCGTTATGTTTAGTGTTAGGATTAGTGTTTGGTTTACGGTTATGGTTAGTGTTTGGTGTCAGTATCAGGTTAGGTTTACTGTTAGGGTTCAGGTTTGCGTTTGAGTTAGGGTTAGGTTTCGGGTTTGGGTTAGGGTTAGGGTTAGTGTTCAACTTAGGGTTAGTTTTAGTTTTAGGTGTAGGGTTGGGTTCTGGTTCGGTTTAGGTGCAAGTTTCGGTTTAGGGTTACGGTTCCAGTTCATGTTCATCTATGGTTAGGGTTAGGATTAGGGTTACTGTGAGGTTTAGGCTTAGGTTTACAGTGAGGTTTGTCTTCGGGTTAGCGTTAGGTTTAGGTTTTGGGTCAGGATAAGATTAGGTTTAAGGTTAGCGTCAAATTAGACTTTGGGTTAGGATTACTTTTGGGGTCCGGGTCAGGGTTTGGGTTAGGGTTAGGCTTATGCTTAGGGCTAGGTTTAGGGTTAGGGTTGGGTTGAGTTAGGGTTACTGTTAGGGTTCATGTAAGGCTTAGGGTTATGTTTAGTCTTAGAGTTAGTGTTCAGATTAGGGTTAGAGTTAGCTTTCAGGTTCACGTTAAGGTTAAGATTAGTGGTAGTTTTCTGGTTAGGGTTAGGACTAGGGTTCAGGTTAAAGTTGGTTTCAGGTTAGGGTTAGGGTTAGGGTTTGAGTGAAGATTAGGGTTAGTGTTAGTGTTAGCGTTAAGGTTGGTTTTATGGTTAGGATTAGGGTCACGGTATGGTTACGGATTCAAGATTGGATTAAAGTTAGGTTTAGGGTCGGGTTAATTTTAGGATTAGGGTTTGTGTTATGGATTGGTTTAGGGGTAGTGTTAAGGTTAGGGTTATCATTAAGGTTTGGGTTAGGGTTAGGAGTAGTTGGCTTATGATTAGGGTTAGGCTTCATGTTAGCGTTAGTGTTAGGTTTAGGTTTAGGTTTAGAATTAGTGTTCAGGTTAGGGTTAGGTTTAGGGTTAGGTTTCGAGTTCTGGTTAGGGTCGGATTAGCTGTAGGGTTCGTGTTAGGGTAATGGCTAGGTTTCATGTTAGGGTTGGGTTTGGGTTAGGCTTAGGGTTCAGTTGAGCGGTATGGTTAGTGTTAGTGTTAGGGTTAGGGTTGTGATTATGCTTAGGATTAGGTTTAGGATTAAGGTTAGGGCTAGGGTTAGGGTTCAGCTTAGGTTTAAGCTTAGAGTGTGGCTTAGTGTTAGGGCTAGTGTTCTGGTTAGGTTTAGGTTTAGGATCATGGTGAGGGTTCAGGTACAGTTTGTGGTTGATGTTAGGTTTCATGTTAGTGTAAAGTTTAGGGTTAGAATTAGGGTTAGGGCTAAGGTTAGTGTTAGGTTTGGGTTCGCTTAGGGTTAGCATTAGGGTTAGGGTTAGGTTTAGGGTTAAGTTTTGGGTTCGGGTAAGGGTTAGGCTGAGGGTTACTGCTAGGTTTTGGGTTATGGTTAGGCTTAGAGTTAAGGCTAGGTTTAGTTTTAGGGTTGGGTTGGGTTAGGGTAAGGGTTAAGGTTCTGGTTAGGTTTATGGTTAGTATTAGTGTTAGGTTTCAGGATAGTGTTAGGCTGAGTGTTACTGTTAGGGTTAGAGTTAGGCTTATATTTGGATTCCAGTTAGGTCTAAGGTTTGTGTTTGGGTTAGGGTTTGTTTGAGTGTTAGTGTTAGGGTTAGATTTCAGATTACAGTTAGGTTTAGGTTTCAGGTTAACGTTAGGTTTGGGGTTGGGGTTAGGGCTAGGGTTTTGGGTATGGTTAATGTTAGGGTTAGGGTACGGGCACCAGTTTTATTTAGGGTTAGTGTTAGTGTCAGTGTTTAGGGTTATGGTAGGATTATGGTTAGTGTTAAGGTTATGCTTACGGTTCGGGTTCAGGTTACATTTAACATTAGGGTGGGATTATGCTATCACTTATGGTTACGATTTGGTTTGGGTTAGGGTTAGGGTTAGGCTTAGGGATAGGGTTCATGTTAGGGTTAAGGCTAGTGGTCGGGTTAGGGGTTGGTTAGGTTAGGTCTAGGGTTTGGTTTAGGTTTAGGCTTAGTTCTAGGGTTAGAGTAAGTGCTCGGGTTAGGGTTAGATTATGATTAGAGTTCTGGTTAGGGTTAGTATTTGGGTTTGGGTTCAGTTTAGGGTTAGCATTCAGGTTAGTGTTCGGGTTAGGGTTAAGGTACGTGTTAGGCTTAGGGTTATGATGTGGGTTAGTGTTGTGGTTCGTGTTAGTGTTAAGATTCATGTTCGAGTTTGTGTTATGGTTCGTGTTTGCATCAGGGATACAGTTCTGGTTAGGGTTTGGGTTAGGTTTAGTGTTTGGTTTTCGGTTGGGTTTAGGGTGCGGATTACTGTTAGTTTTCGGGTTTGTGTTAAGGTTAGGGATAGATTTAGTGTTATGTTTAGGGTTAGGGCCATTGCTAATGTTAGTGCTAAGGCTAGGGTTAGTTCTAGAGGTTGGTGAATGTTTATGGTTCGCTCTAGAGCCAGGGTTAGGGTCATGTTTAGTACTGGTTTAGGGTTAGGTCCAGAGCAAGGAGTAGGCTTGGTGTTACAATTAGGGTTAGGGTTATTGTTGGTTAGGGCTAAGGTTAGGGTTAGGGAAAATGTTAGGTTTATGGCCATTGCTAAGGTTAGTGCTAAGGTAAGGGTTAGATCTAGGGTTTGGTGAAGTTTCATGCTTCTTTCTAGAGCCAGGGTTAGGGTCAGGTCCTGGACTGGTTTAGGGTTAGGTCCAGGGCAAAGATTAAGCTTGTTGTTACAATTAGGGTTAGGCTTATTGTTGGTTACGGCTAAGGTTAGTGTTAGGGTTAGTGTAGGGGTTAGGGTCATTGCTAGAGTTAATGTTAAGGTTAGGGTTATGTCTAAGGCTTGGTCAAGCATTAAGGTGTGGGCTAGGGCTAGCATTAGCGTCCGGTCTAAGACAATATGAGGGTTAGGATCAGGGTTAAGGTTATGTTTAGGGTGAGGTTTACCGTTTGGGTTAGGGTTAGTGTTGCTTAGGGCTAGGGTAGGGTTACTCTTAGGGCTAGGGCTGGGTTATGATTAGCTAGGGATAAGTTATTATTACATAGGTCTAGGATTAGTGTTGTGGTTATTATTAGTGTTAGGGGAGGTTGTTTGAGTCAGAGATGGGACTGGTTTTGAGGTTATGGCTAGGGGTAGGATTAGGATTATGTCTGACGTTAGTGTTGGGTGTGCCTTAGAGTTGGGACAATGGAAAGTGTAGTAGTAGGCATAGGGCTTTGGTTTGGTTTAGGAGGAGGGTTAGAGTTAGTGTTATGCTAGTGTTAGGGTTACTGTTAGGGCTGGGGCTAGGACTAGGGTTAAAGTTAGGGTTAGAGTTTGCTTAAGGTTACTGTTACACTGAGTGTTAGGGGTAGACATACGATTAGGGTCAGTGCTAGGGCTAGTGTTAGGGTTTACGATAAGCTTAGGCTTAGAGCTAAAGTTGGGTTCATCCTACCTAAAGTTGAATTCATCCTAACCCTAAAAATAAATCTAGCCATAAACTTAAAGAGAAACCTAACCCTATTTATAATAATGAAACCTAGCCTTAATCCCAGCTCTAACAACAACTCTTGCCATAACACTAACCCTAACACTACCCCCACACCTAAACTTCACCCTAACCCAACATATAACCCAAGCGTAACCCTAACCCTAACCATTGCTGTAGCCCTAAACCAGTCCTAACGCAAAACCTAGCCCTATTTCTAATCCTATACCTGCCGCTAAACCTAACCTTAACCGAAATTCAAACCACCTCCTCTATCACTAATAATAACCATAACACTAATCCTAGCCCTATCTAATCATAACCCAGCATTAGCTAATCATAACCCAGCCCTAGCCTTAAGAGTAACCCTAACCTAGCCCTAAGCAACACTAACCCTGACCCAAACGGTAAACCTCACCCTAAACCTAACTTTAACACTAAACTTAATCCTCACATTGTCCTAGACCTGATGCTAATGCTAGCCCTAGCCCACAACTTAATGCTTGACCAAACCTTAAACATAACCCTAACCTTAACATTAACCCTAGCAATGGCACTAAACCTTACACAAACCCTAACACTAACCTTAGCCGTAACAAACAATAAGCTTAACCCTAATTGTAACACCAAGCCTACTCTTTTCCCTAGACCTAACCCTAAACCGGTCCTAGACCTGACCCTAACTCTGGAACTAGAAGGAAACATAAACCTTCACCAAGCCCTAGATCTAACCCTTACCTTAGCATTAACACTAACAATGGCCATAACTCTAACATTTACCCTAACCCTAACCTTAGCCCTAACCAACAATAACCCTAACCCTAATGGTAACACCAAGCCTACTGCTTGCCCTGGACATAACCCAAAATCAGTCCTAGACCTGACCCTAACCCTGGCTCTAGAATGAACCATAAAAATTCACCAAGCCCTAGAACTAATCCTAACCTTAGCACTAACACTAGCAATGGCCCTAACCCTAAACATCAAACTAAATCTGTCCCTAACCCTAACACAAACCCTAAAACTAACATTAACACGCACCCTAAGCCTAACACAAAACCCAATTCTAAACCTAACCCAAACCCTAACCAGAAATGTATCCCTGACCCGAACATGAACCTTATCTTTAACCCAAACATGAACCCTAACACTAACCCGAACCACAACACTAACTCACACTATAACCCTAAGCCTAACACGTACCCTAACACTAACTCGAACACAAACTTGAATGCTAACCCTAAACTGAACCCAAACCCAACACTAACACTAAACCGAACTCTAATCCTAATCTAACCCTAACACGAACACTTACTCTAACCCTAGAGCTAACCCTAAACCTAAACCAAACCCTAGCCCTAACCCAACCAACCCCTAACCCGAGCACTAGCCCTAACCCTAACAGTAAGCTTCACCCTAACACTATCCTGAAACCTAACACTAATCCTAACCATAACCATAACCCTTACCCTAACACAACCCACCCGTAACCCTAAACCTAGCCTTAACTCTAAGCCTAATCATAAATCAAATCCTAGCAGTAACCCTAATCCTAACCTGAACCCAAACCCTAACTAACTCTAAACCTAACCTGAACCCTAAACCTAACTCGAAACCTAACCGTAACCCTAATGCTAACACTAATCCAACACAATCCTAATGTTAACCTTAGCCCTAACACTAATTCTAACCTTAAACTGTACACTAACATGAAACCTATCGTTAACCGTAACGCGTAACCTGAATCCCTAACAATGATACTAACATTAAACTAACTAGAACACTAGGTGTAACACTAAGCTGCACTCTAAACGTAACCCTGAGCTGAACCCTAACCCTAGCTCTAACCCTAAGCCTAACATTAACCCGAATCCAGAAAATAATCTTCAGCATAATCCCAATCCTAACCCTAACACTAATCCTAACTAAAACCCTAACACTTACCCTAACCCAACCGAATCGTAACCCTAAACCTAGCCTTAACTCTAAGCCTAACCATAACCCAAACCCTAGCAGTAACCCTAACCCTAACCTGAACCCGAACCCTAAATCTAAACCTAACCCGAACCCTAAACCTAACCCTAACCCTAATGCTAACACTAATCCAACCCAATCCTAACCCTAACCTTAGCCCTAACCCTAATTCTAACCCTAAACTGTGCACTAACATGAAACCTAACGTTAACTGTAACACGTACCTGAACCCTAACCATGATACTAAACCTAAACTTAACTAGAACACTAGCCTTTACACTAAGCCGCACTCTAAACTTAACCCTAAGTTGACCCTAACGCTAACCCTAACCCAAAGCCTAACCCTAAACCGAATCCTAAACCTAATCCTAAACATAAGCCCAACCCTAACTCTAACTCTAACCCTAACACTCAAACGAATCCTAACCCTAACCCAAACGCAACCCTAACTTGAAACTTAGCCATTACACTAACACGAACCCTACCGCTAATCCTAACCCAAACCTGAAGCCGAAAACTAATCCTGACCCTAATGTGAACACTAACTCTAAGACTAAACATAACCCTAAGGCTAACATGAACCCTAACAGTAACCCTAACCCAAACCAACCCTAACCCTAAACCTAGCCCTAAGCATAAGCCTAACCCTAACCCAAACCCTAAACCGAACCACAAAAGTAACTCTAAACCGAAACCTAATCCGACACTAAGCTTAAACCTAATCTTATCCCGACCCAAAACTGAAACCTAACCCTAATCCGAAGGCAAACCTCGCAATAAACCTAAGCCTAAACCTCAGAGTAACCCTAATTCTAACCCTAATTCTAACATGAACATGAACCGGAAAGCTAACCCTAAACCGAACCCTAGCCCTAAACCGAACCACAACGCAACCCTACCCCTAAAACTAACCCTAACTCTAAGGTGAACACTAACCCTAACCCTAAGCCTATCCATATCCCTAACCTAACCCTAACCTTGACTCTAACCCCACCCTTAACCCTTTCCCTAAAACTAAGACAAACCCAAAGTCTAATGCGACCGTAACCGTAAATCCATCGAGAACCCAAACCCTAACCCTAACCCTAAACCAAACACTAATCTCACCCTAAACGTTAACATAACCCTAACAGTAACCTTAATCCTAACCATGACAAAAAAAAACAAAACATTACCCTAACCCTATCTGGAACATGAACCCGAAACCTAGCCCTAACTCTAACCCAAAAACAACCCTAAGTTTACCTAACTGTAAACATAGCAGGAAAATTAAGCCTAACCCTACCAGCAGCCCTAACCCGAACCGTAACCCTAAATATAACCCTAATCCTAGCCCGACTCTAACTCTAACTCTCACTTGATCCTGAAACCGAACCCTAACCCTAACCCTAACTCGAACACTAGCCCTAATGCTAAAAATAACATTAACCTAACCTGAACCCTATTGCTAACCATAACCCTAACCTGAATTCTAACCATAATTCAAACCCTAATGTTAACACTAACCCTAACCGAAACACTAATCCAAATCCAACCGTAACCCTAACACTAACTCTAACCCTAAATTGAACCCTAATGTTAACCCTAACCTTAATCCAAAACTAAAACCTAACACTAACCCTAACTATAATCTGAACTCAACCTTAACTCTAAACCTAAACCTAGCCCTAACTCTAAACTTAACCCTAACAAGAAACCTAATGCTAAAGCTAAGAACTTCCCGAACCCGAAACCTAATCATAACCCTAATCCTAATACTAACCCTAAACTTAAACCTAACCCGAACCCTAACCTGAAACCTAACCATAACAAGAACCCTAACACTAACCTGAAACCTAACCCGACCATAACCCTGAGCCTAAACCGATACCGAAACCAAACAATAACCCTGACCCTAACCCGAAAACTAACACTAATCCTAACTCTAACTCGAAAGATAATACTAACTCTAACACTAAACTGAACCCGACCACTGACCCTAACCCTAACCCTAACAGTAACCCTAAATTCTAAACCAAACCCTACATGTAAAACAAACCCGTACCAAGCCCAAACCCTAACCCTAACCCTAACGCTAACCCTAACCCTAACCCCAATGGTAATACTAACCCTAAATATAACCTGATCATACCCCAAAGCTAAACGGAACCATAACTCTAATCTGAAATCTAGAGACGTCAGGGATCTCTCTCTCTCTCCATCTCTCCGGCTGTCATTGTGTCTCCCTTTCTCGGGGCCCTCAGGCGAGGAGGGGAGGCGCACCCTGCCCACCTCGCCTACCTCTCCCGTGGGCCATTCTTTGGACTCTCCCGGAGCACTGTGAATTGAGTTCAACCACTCAGGCCAAGCACGCATGCACAGCAGTTGGGCTTCAGGCGTCTACAGTGAAGGCCCTGTCCGCCAATGAGGTTCAGACCAGGTGGGGCGCTATCTTGTGCTGGCCAGTTGAAGGTGAAGAAGGAACACCACCCTTCTTGACTTGACTTCAGCTGTTGTCTCCTTCCCATCCGACCACTTTCACTCAGCTCGCCGGATGCTTCCCTTCTTTGGAAGTGGTGGTCTGGCCCTGGTAGCCAAAGGCAGACTGGGGTGCGAGGTCAAGGCTCTGCCTGGGCCAGCTGCTACATACCGGGCCTTATTTCTTCCTGGAAAGACAAAACCATGGCCTCACTCCACGCCTGCACTTGTCGACTCCAGCCAGGTGGAGGAGAGGCTCTGTGGAGTCAGAAGGAGCGAAACAGGCATATGGCAAAGTAGTCAGTGTGGCCCCAGCAGGCTGCAGGCCCAGGGAGTTGGGGCCACACTGGGAAAGCCCTTCTGGCAACAGGTCCCAGCCTCTTCTCTGGAGTCAGGAGGGCCTGGCCTTCCTAGTGCCCAGGCCATGGCTCTGGGGAGAAATCCACCATGAAGGGCACCAGTGAGGCCCTCTCCTTGAGGTGGCCAGTGCCAATCCTAGGGCAACTGGAAGGATGGCTCGGCTCGCCTGCTTTGTCCCAAGTCGACCGGCTGGCTGGCCAGCCCATACTCCTTGGCCAGGCCCCTTCCAAAGGAACAAGTTCTGGAGGAAAGAGCCCTGGGGCCTGCTGCCAAGTTTTCTGGGGTGTGTGCTAAACAATGTCAGAGATGGAAGCGGCCTTGCTACTTGTGTGCCAGACCTGGGAATTGGCTGCCTCCCACACCCGGGTCCCTGAACTGCCTGGGCCTCCCAAGGGAGGATGATGGACTTGGCAGTGGCGAGAGGGTGAGGGCTGGCAGTAAGCATTTCCTGGGATGCCCTGGGAGATAGCCTCTGGGTAAGGGCTGTCCCTGGCCAGGTCTGAGGGAGGGACCCAGCTCAGGGCTCTCAGTGGCAGAGAGAGAACTTCCTTCTGCCCTTTCCGTTATATTTCTTATGGTTGGCCAAATCACGAACAGGACAGGTTAGCTGGAGAAAATAATTTCAAGCTTAATAACATGGGTAGATGGGAGAAACAAGGGAAACTGAGTCTCTCAACACAATGACAGAGTTCTCCTCTTCAATACTATCTTCAGTTCAAGACAAAGAAGGATGTTGGGGGTGAGGTTTTCAGATTAGAGAGGGGAAGAAGACCATTCTCATGGATAAGGACATGGAAACCTTTGAAAGTTTTCCCCTGCTCTGGCATCAGGTCACGAAGGGACAGCATGGAAGTGACAAGGAACCAACTTCTCTATAGTGGGACTGGCCCAGGGTTGGACATGGGGGTGGCGGGGGGAAGTGGGATGGTGTGTGAGTTGGCACCAGTGGTGGAGGCAGCGACTCATAGTTCAGAGATCTCTCTCTCTCTATGTTTCGCTGTGTCTCTCTCTTTCTCCCTCAGGGACCTGAGGAGAGATGTGGACTCAACCTGCCCACCTTGCCTACCTCACTCATGGGCCCATCTTTCTCTGGCCGCTCAGGGACCCCTGTGGGCTTGGGTTCAATGTGTCAGGCCAATTGCGCAGGCACGGCCACCGGGCCTCGGGGGTCCTCATTGAATTCTTCACCAGCCTGCTCGTCTCTGACCAACTGGGGCGCTCTCTCGCACCTGCCACGTGCAGGTGAAGAAGGAACGCTGCCTTTCTTGACTTGGCTTCAGCTGTTTTCTCCCTCCTATCACCCCACTCCCACTCAGGTCACCAGCAGCTTCCCTTCTTTGGAAGTAGTAGTCTGGCCCTGGCTGCCAAGGCAGACTGGGGTGCGAGGTCAAGGCTTTGCCTCAGCCATCTTCTTCGTCCTGGGCCTCATTTCTTCCTGGAATGACCAAACTAATGACCTCACCCCACGTGTGTACTTTTCAACTCCAGCCAGGTAGAGGAAAGCCAATGTAGAGTCACAAGTGTGGAGACAGGCATATGGCAAGACACTGAGTTTGGCCACAGCAGGACAGAGGTCTAAGGATCTGGGGCCACCCTTGGAGTGCCCTTCAGGCAACAGATCCCAGCCTCTTCTCTGGAGGTTGGTGAATCCCTGGTCCTCCAAGTGCCCAAGGTTGAGTTAACCCTAACCTTAAACCTAACCGAACCCCGAACCCAAATCCTATCCATAACTCAAACCTTAACCCTAACTCTAAACTTAACTCTAACACTAACCCGCATGCTAATACTAAGCCTAAACTGAACCCTAACCCTAACTACAACCCTAACTGAAACAAAACCCTAAATCTAAACTGAACCTGAAACCTAACCTTAACACTAAAGGAAGACCAAACCATAGCCT
The DNA here is from genome assembly GCF_020826845.1 of Diceros bicornis minor. Lineage (NCBI taxonomy): Eukaryota > Metazoa > Chordata > Mammalia > Perissodactyla > Rhinocerotidae > Diceros > Diceros bicornis. The sequence continues at coordinate 2,765,181 of NW_026691418.1, forward strand.
AAACCTAACACTGACTCGAGCTACCCATAACTCCAAACTGAACCAAACTCTAACGATAACCCTAACCCTTACCAGAACCCCCACCATTAGCGTAAACAGAACAGTAACACTAACCCATGCCTATATGCTAATTCTAAACGGTACCGAAAACCTAACCCTAACCATAAATAGAGCCTGAATGTTAAATCTAAACTGAAACAGAACCTTAACCCAAACCATAAAACTAATCTGAACAATAAGCCTGTCCCTAATACCTAATCCAAATACAATCCTAACTGTAAACTGAAACTGAATCCTAACCCTAACACTAACACTGACACGAATACTATGTCTTGCCCTAAACACAACCCTAATGTTACCTCTAACCCCAACAGTAACACTAACCCTAACCCTAACCTGATCATATCACTAAACTTAAACTGAATCTGAACACTAACCTAAAATGTAGGTGAATCCTAACCCTAACCCTAACCAGAACCCTGACACCAACAATAAACCTAACCTTAATTCCAATCCTAACCCTAACCCTAACAATAACATTAACGTGAATCATTAACCTATCCATAACCTGAGCTGTAAACCAAACCATAAGTCTAACCCTAAACCTGACCATAATGCCAAAGCTAACCTGAATCCTAGTGCTAACCCTAACAAGAAGCCTAACACTAACACTAAACCTAACCAGATCCCGAAACCGAACCCTAAGCCTAACCCTAACCCTAACTCTCATCTGAAAACTAACTATAACACTAAACCTATACCTAACGCAAACCATAAGCTTAGCCAGAACTCTAACGCAAACCAAACCCTAGCCCTATCCCTGAACCCAAACCCAGAATCTAACACTAAATGTAACCTGAGACCAAACCCTAAACTTAACCCTAACCCTATCCTTAAACCTAACCTAAACCACAACAGGAACGCTAACCCTAACCCACCTGAACACTAACAATAAAGATAACCCTAACCCAAACCCTAAACGGAACCCTAACCCTAACACTAACCTGCACCATAAACCTAACTATAACCAGTAACCTAAATCTAACCCATACCCTAACGCAACCTAACCCTAAACTGCATTCGAGGACAATTACTAACCAGAACCCGAACCCTAACACTAACATACCTCTAACCTGAACCCGGCTTAACCCTAAACCTAACCATAAACATAAAGCAAACACTAGCTCTAACCCAACTAAACTCTACCCGAACATTAACCCTAATCTAACCAGCACACTAACCCTAAGCATAATTCTAACCCAAACCCTAACCTGAAGCAAATGATAACCTTAACCCAAAGCATGAGCCCATCCTACAGTTAAATGTAACCCAAACCCGAATGCGAAATAAACCCTAACACTAATCCTAATCCTAATGCGAACCCTAACCCTAACCCTAACCCGAACCTAATCCTACCCTAACTCTAACCCTAACCTGAATCACGAGCCCGAACTGGAACCAGAACTGCAATCAGACCACTAACTCTAAGCCTACACCTAACCATAACCCTAAGCCAAAACCGAACCCTAACCCTTGCTCTAACCCTAACCTTAAGAGTAACCCTAAAACTAACCCTGACCCTAACCCTAGCCTGAAAACTAACACTAACCCTAACCCGAACCATAACCCTAACCTTAACCCTAACCCTAATCTAACCCAACCCTAAACCTAGCCATACACCTTAGCCTAACCATAACACAAACCATAGCAGTAACCCTATCACTAATTCGAACCCCAACCCTAACCCTAAAACTTCCTAGATCCCCAAAACGAAGCCTAACCCCAACCCTAGCCCAAGCACTAACCCTAACACAAATCATAAACCTAACCCTAAACCCTAAGACTAACTTTAAGCCTAAAGAATACTGGTGCTGGCCCTAACCCTAACAATGACCAGAGCTCTAACCCTAGCTTTAACCACAAGCCCAACCCTAAAGCCTAACCTGAACCCTAACCCAGACCCTAACCTGAACCCTAACACTAACACTAACCCGAAACCTAACCTGAACCCTAACCTTAAAACTAACTGTAACCCAAACAGAGCCTAGGCGTAACCCTAACGATAACCCTAACCCTAACCCTGTCCTGAAATCTAACACTAATCCTAACCCTAAACCTAACCCTAACCCTAATCTGAAGCCTAACCCTAAACCTAACCGGAATCCAACCATAACCATAAACCTAACCCTAAGAGTAACCATATCCCTAACCCTAACCCGAACCCGCACCCAACTCTAACACTAACTCTAGGCCTAACCCTAACACTAACTCGTACCGGAACACTAACCCTAACCCTAAACTTAACGCGTACCCTAACCCTAATCCTAACCTGAAGCCTAACCCGACCCTAACCCTAACCATAACCAATCCCTAACCTGAAACATAACCCTCACGCTAATCCAAACACTAACCTTAAAACTAAACTTAACCTTATACCTAACCCTAAACCAAACTGTAACGCTTACCCTAACACGAAACCTAATCCAAAACCTAACCTGAAGTTGAATCATAAAACTAACCCTAACTCTTACTCTAACTCTTACTCTAACTCTAAACCTAACCTGTACCCTAACCCTAACACAAACCCTAACTGTAACCTTAATCCTAACCTTAATCCTCACCTGAAACCTAAACTTAGAGGTAAATATAAACCTAATCCGAACTCTAACCCTAACCCAAAACCAAACCTAAACCGAACTCTAGCCCTAACACACACCTGAATACTATCGCTATCCCTAACCCTAACCAGAAACTGAAACCTAACCATGACACAAACTCTAACACAAACCCTAACCCTAACCGTAACCCAACCAAACCCGTAAACTTAACCCTAACCCTAAGCCTAACCCTAACTTGAACTCTAACAGCAACCAGAACACTAACCCAAACCATAACCTTAACACCAACCCTAACACTAACCTAAACTTGAACCCTAATGCTATCCGTAACTCAACCCAACCCTAACCCTAACCCTAGAGCTAAGCCGAAGCCTAACCCTAACCCAAACCCTAACACTAAACCTAATCTTAACCCAAACCTGAACCCTAACCCTAACCCAGTCCTACCCCTAAGCTTAACAAACTCTAACCCTAACCCAAACCCTAAACCTAGCACTAAACCGAAGCCTAATCCAAAGCCCAACCCTAATAGTATCCTGAAACCAAACTCTAACCTTAACCCTCACCCTAACCGTTAACTAAACTGAACCCAAAACATAACCGTGACACGAAACAGAACCCGACAATAACTGAAACCCTAACACAATCCAGAACCCAAACCCTAACCCTAACCCTAATCCGAAAACTAAACTCTCCCTAAATGTAACACTAACAATAACTGTAACCCTAATCCTATCACTAAACATAACCCGAAACATAGCACTAACCCTAACCCGAACAAGAACTTGAACACTAAACCTAACCTGAACCCCAGATGTAACCCTAACCAGAACCCAACCTTAACCCTAGAGCTAACCATTATCCTAACATGAATATTAACCCTAACACTATCAGAAACTCTAACCTGAACTGTAACCCTAACACTAACTCGACTCCTAGTCCGACACTAACCCAACCCTAAGATGAACTTGAAGCTGAACCCTAACCCTAACACTAACCTGAACAATAACTCTAACACTAAACCCAATCCTAACCCTTAACCTAACCTTAAACCTAACACTATACCGAACCATAACCCTAAATCCAACCCTAACCCTAACCTAACCCGAACCCTAAAGCTAAGGCTAACCCTAAACCGAAAGTGAAACCTAATTGTAATATTAATCCGAACACTAAACATAACACTATACATAACCCAACTCTTAACCCTAAAGTGAAATGAACCGTAATCCTAACCCTAACATGAACCCTAAGGCTAAAGCTAATCCTAAACCAAACCTGAAACCTAACCATAACCCTAATCCAAACACTAACACTAAAACTAAACTTAATGCTAACCCAAACCGTAACCCTTACTGTAACATGAATCTTAACCCTAACTCTAACCCGAAATCGAACCATAATACTAACCTTAATCCTAAAATTAACATTAACCCTAACCCTAACCCCAATCCTAACCTGAAACCTAACCCTAATGCTAACACTAACCCGAACCCGAGCCCTAAACCTAACGTGAACACTAACGCTAAATCTAATCCGAACAAGAACCAGACCCCTAACCATATCCCGAATACTATCGCTAACCCAAAACACGAACCCAAACATACCCCTAAACCTAACTAGAACCCTAACCCTAACTCGCAAAGTAAACCGATCCCTAAGCCTAACCCTAACCTGAAGACCGACCCAACCCTAACCTTAACACTAACACTAACTGTAACTCTAACACTAACTAGACCACTAAACCTAACCCTAACCTGAACCATAACACGAAGCTTAAACTAAAGCTAACCCGACCACTGACCTGAGGCTAACTCTAACCCTAAACCTAAACCAAAACAGTACACGAACCCTAACTCCAACCTAACTAGATCCCTAACCCTAATCCTAACCCCAACCCTAACCCTAACACTAACCCTAAATTAAACCCTAACCTGAACCATAACACTAACCCTAACCTGAACCCTTACAATAACCAGAACGTTAACCCTAATGGGAAGGCAACGATAACCCTAATTCTTAGCAAGCAGTAACACTTACCCTAAGCCTAACCATAACTCAATCCTGAACCCTAACTCTAACCCTCACCCAAAGCCTAACCCGACCCGAACACTAACCAGAATCCCAAGCTTAACCTTAATGCCAATCCTAAATGTAACCCTAACCATGAACCAGCCTGAACTCTAACCCGCACCCTGACCCTAAGCGTAAGCAGAACCAAACCATAACCCTAACACTAACACTAACAGTAACCCTAACCCTAACCCGAACCCGAAAGCTAACCCTAAACCTAAGCCTGACCCTAACCCTAACCCTAAACATAAATCTCTAAATCATGTGAGTGAGATTGTCTCTCAAGGCCCTTCATGGGCCTGTGTAAACTTGCTTTGGCAAGGCGATCCTTATGCGCTGGAAGGAAGGGAGATCTGGCAAGATGTTTTTTCCAGGAATGGGTGTTATATATAGTTTAACTCAGCTTCAGTAGTGATTGCCACTTAGATAGAAAGATGTTTCTTTCCATCTACTTACAAGCCGAGATAAGAAAGTGCCTTCCCTAAGAAATGTGTGTGAAATCCTCTCTCAAGGCCTTCCATGGCCCTGTGCACAACCTGGTTTTGGATGGCGATCTTTAGAGGCTGGGAGAAAGGGATATTGGGCACCAAGTTGTTTCCAGGAATGGGTGTTATACATAGTTTAACTCAGCTGTAGTAATGATTGCCACTCACAAACAAAGATGTTTCTAACCATCTACTTCCAACCCAGGATAAGAAATTCCGTTCTCTAAGGCATTTGAGAGTGATCCTGTGTCAAGGCCCTACACAGCCCTGTTTCCATACCTGCTTTGGGAAAGTGATCCTTTGGAGCTGGAAGGAGGGAGATTGGGCACATAGTAATTTCCAGGAATGGGAGTTATACTTAGTTTAGCTCAGCTGTAGTAATGCCTGCCACTCAGATACAAACATGCTTCTAGCCATCTACTTAGAATGTAGTATGAGAAAACACGCTCTCAATGGCTTATGAGTGAGATGCTGTCACAAGACAATACACAGTCCTGTTTACAAACCTGCTTTGAGAAGGCGATCCTTAGCAGCTGGAAGGAAGGGAGATTGGGTACTATGTCATTTCCAGGAATGGGTGTTATACTTAGTTTAGCTCAGCTGTAGCAATTCTTGCCACTCAGATACAAACATGTTCCTAACCATCTACTTAGAATCCGCTATCATTAAGTGTGCTCTCTATGGCTTTTGAGTGAGATTGTCTCAAGGCCCTACATGGTCCTCCTTCCATAACTTCCTTGGGAAGGCGATCCTCATGTACCCGAAGGAAGGTATATTGGGCCTGAACTTCGTTCCAGGAACTGGCGTTATCCATAGTTTAACTCAGCTGTAGTAGTGATGCCACTCAGATAGAAAGATGTTTCTTGCCATCTACTTACAAATCGGGATAAGAAAGTTCCTTCTCTAAGGCATGTGCGTGAGATTCTCTCTCAAGGACCTACATGGCACTGTGCAAAACCTGCTTTGGGAAGGCGATCCTTGGGTGCTGGAAGGATGACAGATTGGGCATGAAGTTACTATCAGGAATGGTTGTAATACATAGTTCAATTCAGCTGTAGTAATGAATACCTCTCAGATACCAAGGTGTTTCATACCGTCTACATTCAAAGCCGGAAAAGAAATTGTGTTCTCCAAGGCATTTGAGAGTGGTCCTGTCTCAAGTCCCTACATGGCCCTGTTTACAAGCCTGCTTTTGGAAGGAGATCTGTAGCAGCTGGAAGGAAGGGAGATTGGGCATGACGTCATTTCCATAAACAGGTGCTATACATAGGTTAGCTCAGTTGTACTAACGATTACCACTCACATAGCTACTTGTTCCTAGACTGTTACTTACAAGGGGGTTCAGAAAGTGCCTTATCAAAGGAGTATGAGATTCGTTCTCAGGGCACAAAATGGCATTATGCTCCAAACCGGGTTCAGGTTTTTCACCATTACAAGATGGAAAGAAGAGAGGTTAGGCACAAATATATTTCCAGGGATGGGCGTTACACATACTTTTGTTAAGCTCTAGGAATGATTGCCACTCATATACAAACTTGTTCATGGACTTCTTCTTAGAGGCCTGCATCAGAAATTTCCTTCTCAAAGGAATGTAAGATTAATTCTCAGGTCCAGAAATGGCATTATTTTCCAAATTATGTTCCTGGGTGAGCAAAGTGATCCTTACAACATGGGAGGAAGAGAGATTATGCAAAAATTTGTTTCAGGGATTAGGTGTTATACACCTTTTAACTCCGCTTTAATAATGATTGTCACTCATTTACAAACTTGTTCCTGCATATCTACATATAGGCTTGGATTAGAAAGTGCCTTCTCATAGGAAAGTGAGATACCTTCTCAGGGTCCGAATGCCAATATGTTCCAAAATATTTAGGTTGGTGATGCTTACGAGCTGGAAGGAAGAGAGATTGGGCACCAAGTTATTTTCAAGAATAGGTGATGTATATTTCATCTCTGCTGTAGTAATGATTGCCACTCACATTCAAACTTGCTCCTAGACATTTACTTACAAGCCTGGATCAGAAATTGCCTTCTCAAAGAAATGTGAGATTCGTTCTCAATGGCCAAATTGGCATTATTTACCAAACCACGTTTTGGGTTGTGATCCTTACGTGATTGAAGGAAGCGAGATAAGGCACAAAGTTATTTCCAGGAATGGGTGTTATACAAAATAAAACTCACCTCTACTAATGATTGAAACTCATATAGCAACGTTTTCCTAGACATCTACTTAGAAGCCAGAATTAGAAAGAGCCTTCTCAAGGGAATGTGAGTTTTGTTGTCCAGGTGCGAAATGACAGTATGTTTGAAATCTGGTTTAGGTTTGTAATCTTTATGAGATGGAAGGAAGAGAGATTAGGCACAAAGTTACTTCCAGGAATAGGTGTTATGTGAAGTTCACCTCAACTGTAGTAATGATTGCCAATCATATACAAACTTGTTCCTAGAAATCTACGTAAAAGCCAGGATCAGAACATTCTTTCTGAAAGCAATGTGAGACTCCTTCTTAAGGACTGAAATGGCATTATTGTCCAAATCTGGTTTAGGTTTGTGATCCTTACGAGATGGAAGGAAGAGAAATTAGGCACAAAGTGATTTCCAGGAATGGGTGTTATCCCAAGTTTGTCAGCTGTAGTAATGACAGTCACGCCTATACAAACTTGTTCCTAGATGTCTACTTAGAAGCTGGTATCAGAGAGTGTGTTCTCAAAAGAATGTGAGATTCCATCTAAAGGCCTGAGAGGGCACTATATTCCAAACCTGGTTGACGAAGGTGGTCCTTACGAGCTGGAATGAAGAGAGTTTGGGCATGTATCTTGCATAATCATGAAAGCACTTTTTTCTCAGCAGAAAACCAAAAGTGCTCCCTGTCTCTCTGAGCTATACCCCTGTAAGCTATGGACTAGATTTACTCATTCAATGAACAAGCAGTTATAGGAAAACCTCCATGAGGCAGATAATATGCTACATTCTAGGGAAACAGAGATGACCAAGTCATAGACCTCACTCCTTGGCAGTTTCAAAATGAGACCCTTTCTACCATCTAAAATGATCTCCAAAACATTTCATCTTGATTTCACTTCCACCACTTCTGTTAAGATTTTAGTCACTTCTCTCCTATGTTATCATAAGATCTTTTTACTCTGGTTCCCTGCCCTTGTCCTGCATCACAAGTGATACTTCTACATGTAAGTGGAATCATGTTTAGCCTCCATTAAAAAATCCGACAAACTCTTAGGAAGACCAAAAAGACTGTCTAACCTTGGTCTTGCCTACCTCTACTACCTCTGCTCTGATTTTTAAGATTCCCAAATCTTCCTGTGGTTCTGAAAGTGTTCCGTGCGCACTCATCCCTGCAGGTATAAATACTTGTTTTTACTTCTACAGAGGCATTGCTCCTTCCTCTTTACGTCCCTTTAAATTTTCTCACTTTTCATGTTTAGAACTACAATCTGTCTGATAATGATTTCTGTGGATGGTGTGAGTTCGGGTTGGTGAGTCATTGTCTTCTCCATGAAGACAGCCAATTTACCCAACATGATTTATTGATAAGTCTTTCATGTGCCCACTCCTCCTCAGTGTTTCCTTGTGAATCAGACATCTATACGTGAGTCCCTATATGAGCAGCTTGTATCTGAACTTACCATTTGGTTCCGTTGATTTTCTTGTTTATCCTCTTGATGAACCTCCTCTATTGTGATGCTATAATACGTAATGTGAGGTAGAGTAAGTACTCCCACTTTATTCTTTTCTTCAATATTTTCTTAGTTAAGTTTTTCCTTTATCGTTTCCATAAGAATTGTATCAATTGTAATTTCCACAGAGCGGGTCAGCATTTTAGCTGCAATTTTGTGGAAACTGTAGATTAATTTGGACAGTTTTGATATCTATTGAATTTGAGTCTGTTCAGTCACGAACTTGGTTTATCCCTCCACTTCTTTCAGTCTTCCTCTATTTTTCTAAATGCTGTTCTACAAATTTATGGACAGAAATCTTTTGAAAGTCTCATTAAAGTTATTTCTAGGTACTTCATACTTTAAGATGTTGTAAATGTCATTTTTTAAAATTTAAATTTTGGATGCCTTATGACGGGTAGATGGAAGCAAAATTTTTTATATTAACCTTGTATTCAGCCACCACTAAACTCAATTAATACATTAATTTACATGGATTTTACATTTATACCATGATATCATCTGAAGATAACATTAATTTTACTTCTTCCTTTGAAGTAAATTATTCCTTTTATTTCTTTTCCTGCCAATATTGTATCAAGCAGGACCACCAGTGTAACGTCTAATAGAGGCAGTGATGTTGAACATTCTTCTCTTATCGTACCTTTCAACAGTGCACCTTAAAGTTCCATTCTGTGACTACTGTGTATGGGAGTAAGAGAGTTTCCTTCTGTTCCTGATTTGGTAAGGGTTGTTCTGTTGTTGTTGTTTGTTTTAAAATATGAATAGGTGTTTAATTTTACTAGTTTTTCTTACAGTTATTGCGATTACTATTTCTCTTTTTTCAGAGATTAGTATACTGAATTACACTGCATGAACCTAATTTGGTCATGATATGTCCTTCTTATAAAATATAGCTAGATTTGGAACATTGATTTGATTTGATTGTTTTTTTTTTAGGATAAATTAATTTAATCTAAGAAAGAGAGTGGCCTGTAATTTCCTTTCCTGCAATGAATTTGTTAGATTTTGGTACCAATGTTAAGCTAGTCTCTCATAGGGAGTCAAAAAGTTTTCTGTTTTTCCTATTCTCTGGAAGATTTTGAGTAGATGTATATTATTTCTTTCTTGAATATTTGGGAAGATTCCTCAGCTTTGTACCAAATAAATAGCCTACAATAAAATTTTGTAGAAATATTTTAAAGTATGGTCTCAATTTCTCTAATAGGTATGGCAATATTCAAATTTTTCATTTTTTCGTGAGACGGTTTGATAACTTTTATTTGCCTGGAAATTTGTGAGTTTCCTCTAAATTTTCATTGTATCAACATGATGTTATTTATGTTTTCTTCATGTTAAAAATTTTCCATATGATATGCACAGATTACCCCTTTTCAGCCTTGGTATGTTTTTGTTGCCATTTTTCTCTTTTGTTGAACACTAGTACTAGGATTTTATTGAGTATATTTGTCATTTATTAGAATTTAATTTAGTTTTATTTATCCTTTTGATGTTTGTCTTTTATTTTGTTAACACTTCCTCTAATATTTATCATTTTGTGTTTTCTATTTTCCCTGTTTAATTTTCAACTCTTTTTCTAGCTTGTGATGATTGCTTACAACTTAGAAATTCAACCTTTCTTCATTTAAATATACAAAATAATATATAAATATATATAATCTAGGATTATACATTTCTCTCTAAGTATAGTTTTAACTCCACCCCATAAGATTTGATAAATAGTATTTTTAATTGGAAATACATTCTAATTTCCATGATAGTTTACTTATTAATCATCGGTTGTTTACAAGTGTATTTATTAATCTCCAAGCATGTAGGAATTGAAGTTAGTGGACGTAGTGTTCTTTAGATGTGCATATGGAACATATACCAAAACTTACCACACGACAAATATGCACGTGTAAGCTTTATCCAAATTGACGATATGCCAGACTATATCATCAATCTCAGTACATTTCCAAAAAATTGAAATTATACAAAAGATATTGTGAAATTAAGCTTCATATCAATCACAAAAATAAAATTAGATAATGCCACCATTGAGGGGATTCCAGCATTGCACCATTTAATATCATAAATCTGAGTAATTCCAAGATGTTAATTATGGTATGAAAAATCTTCAGTGTTGGTTTTCTGTCCCTCTTCTACTTCATGACCCAACTCCCAAACCCACATTATCTGGGTTCTAGTCATGTTGAACCTTTTCAGCTCCCTAGAATATTAAATGCATGGCTAATTTGCCAGTTTCTGCCATTTCTAAGAATTTCACCAAGAATTTAATCCGCCTTCATTAGTCTGATATAATACTAATGTTACTGCCTCTATGAAGAAGTCCATGACAGTTCTCTCCCCACAAATATATATACTATCACTTATTGCATCCCATGGGTCTCTGCGTACCTATATTGCAGCCCTATGTCACCACCTTGAATTCACTTCACTGCATGTTATCTCCCCTACTCACCGGCAAACTCTAGGACATCAGAGAAAAGATGTATGTACTCATTGAAGGAAGCTGGACCCTAAGCACGTTGCATACCATGTAAATACTTACCCCTTAAATCAAACACAACGTTTCTGAGCTCCTTCTCTGTGCCAAGAACAGCACCAGACTCTGGAAAAATAAGGATTTGTTCAATGTGATCTAAATGTAGATTTAAAGAAGATGAAAAGTAAGAACTTATCATATTATGTGTTAGATTCCATGAGAGAGATTTAAGTTAGTTCCCTGTCGAGTGGTCAAAAAGGGTTTCCTTGAGATGATAATGCCTGCAATGATGCTAAAATGAGTCAAGCAAGCTAGTTCAATGTAGAGACAGAGTGTATCTTTTTGGGTGGAAATGACAAAAACGTTGGCTTTTTCGGCTATAAAAGTTAAATTACTAAATGGAGGAAGGAAACATTTGGACCCAAAAGGCCTCATCCAGAGCTTTTCCGTTTCTTTGGGAGAATGGTACATACAAAAGAGCGGTGGAGAGCCAGCCCTGATGGCCTAGTGATGAAAGTTCAGTGCTCACCACTTTGGTGGCTCCGGTTGGTTGTCTGGTCATGGAACCACACCATCTCTCTGTGAATCGCCATGCTGTGGTGATGGCTCACATAGAAGAACTAGAATGATTTACAACTAGGATATACAACTATGTACTAGGGTTTTGGGGACAATAATAAAAGAAGAAGATTGGCAACAGATGTTAGCTCAGGACAAATGTTTCCCTTCAAAAAAAAAATAGAAGTGGAGAATGTCGCTGCAAGGCATATCCTCACCTATCTCATTGGAAATCTCATTCTCTGGGCAAGGAATTCAATCAAAATAACAGGCAGCCTTGCTCTCCTGAGGGCTCTTCCTGAATCCCGGACTGCAGCTCTCACTGAATACAGAGTGTGGAGTCTGGAGAAAATCAGATAACACTTGGTAACAGCTGTGACTTTTACCTAATTTTCCGGTGACTAGAGTGTTTTAGAGTATTGGGCCTTAACAAACTTAATCTTGAATTATCTAAATCCTATTCATTGGCTGGATGCCATGCTTATTGTATGACATAAAAGACTGGTACGCCTCAGACGTATTGTGGGTTTGTTTCCAGAGCACCGCAACAAATCAAATATTGCAATAAAGTGAGTCACACCAATTTTTTAATTTCCTAATGCATAAGGAAGCTATGTTTACACTATACTGTAGTGTACTAAGTGTGCAATAACATTATCTCTAAAAAACATGTACGTAACTTAATTTAAAAAAAAATTATTCCTGAATATTACTAACCACCTTCTGAACCGTCAGCAACTTGCAATCTTTTGCTTATGAAGGTCTTGCTTCCCACTTGGATTGTTGGTAAATGAAAAAATTACTTCAGTTGGAAGTGAATTGTTAAATTTCCATATGTGGCCCTTTATGAAGCTCTGAGGGGACACAAAATCCCAACAAGATTTTGGTTATTCATGTGTGGTGTAAGTAATTGTGATTGGGTTCAACCCACCTCAGTAATTCCTGTGTCCCACCCCATCACGTTCTCAGATAAAGACAAATCTTGATCACGTCGAGCATGTTGGGAATATTCACCTTAAGTCCAAGACCTTCGGGAAATTTCCAAAAGTTGATAATGGTGTACTCTGAATCTGATTTTCCTTCATCAGCCAAATTCACCGAGTCACCAGCAGGATTGTAAATTCTATGTTCCTCAGAAAGGGGTGCAGCTAAAAGAGACACATCATCCTGAGGTGAAGTGGGCCCGGGTGTTAAAGACAAAAACCCTGAATTGGGGACAGCCTTTCATTGTCTGTAATCCTTGCTTCATAATGTACCTTTATTACAAGTATCCAATGAAGTAAAGCAAATGAAATCATATGGAGAACTAAATTATCATAATGTTTCTAAAATATCAGTTAGTTTCAAGAGAAAATGCCTAAAGACAAAAATATCAAGATGATCAGTGGTGATAGGATTCAGACAAATCTTGAGTACAACGTCCAATCTAGCCACCCTCATGCACTCTCTGAATTTTCCCAGACCATCAATCTGCAAAATGATGTTAGCAATACCTAAAGTTGTTGCAGAATTAAATGAGATCATTTATGTAAAATATTCACTATGATGTTCAGCATCAGATAGGCACATAAAGGACAAGTTCTCTTCTTGTCATCGAGGAGCTTCATGGGAGAAGACAGGATATTCCCTATTGAAACGTTAGGCAGGCAGGATGTTGGGAACCGTTGTAGCACAAAGCATTGATATTGACTCATAGCTCACTTCCTCGTTGCCACTAGTACCTTCTTATAGATGACTTACTACCCAGGACTAGATATACCTCCTAGAAAGTGAAATAAGTATAGAAACTCTTGTGCTTTTCTTGGAGAAAGAATCCTAACTGCTTGGTTTGAGCACCTGTGGAACGATAGGAAAGTCACTTTTACGAGTGTACATTCTGTTAAGTCGAAGAGACTTTACCTGCCAGGGACAAAACACCAGAACTTCATCACTTCACATTGACTGCATTTCTTCATGTTGAAGAAGCGTCTTGTGAAGGTTCCAGGCCACAGCATACACAGCATTTTACATACTGTAACTCCATTCAGTCATGCTTGTGTCAAAAATCTGCCAAGGCAGCCATCCTAAGGAGGCATTAGGTGGACACTTCCCAAGTGTTTTACAGTAAGACTCAGAAATCGTGAAAGGAATAAAGGGAAACCACAACATAGTGAGGTAAATGTCTTCTGGATATTTGAAAGGGTTAACTGTCTGGATAAAATTTTAAAAGCCAGGGACCTCACTACAGAGGTGTGAAAAAATGAGAGTCCCATGGAATGAGTCAAGGATGAAATCTCTCTCACTGTGGATAAAATCCCACTGTGATGTCGTGACCCAGACTTTCCATATCACTAAATACTCCCAAGTAGAAAAGCTCAAGCTTATCAGAGAGTTGGCATCACCATAAATGATAATCACATTCCCTTCTGTTTCCTCTAATTGCAAATCGTATGGCCATGTCCTTGAGTAATATGACCTTTCAGTTACAGGAATCATTTCCACAAAGGCTGCACAGATTCCATTCCTGTCCATCTCTCCTCACAAGTCTGAGAGAAACACAACACCTTTCTTGTCTTCCGAGATGACCGGCCCCACCCAGCTCCAACTGAAATGAAGCAGCAAAGAGTCCATGCCAATGGCTAGAGATGTGTCCCTGAGGGCCATCTAATAGAGAGGTGGAAACTGCTCATCATCATTCAGGGTAAGATCAAAAGGACCATAGGTAAGCTAAAAGGAAAAGAAAATTGGAAGCAATATGAGGAAGGGGATTGGCAAAAATCAGACTCTCAGTCCTGAAGTCTGTTCAACAACACCTGGAGTGGTAGAAGGGGAAAATTACTCATTTCATTTTCTAATCGTTTTCCACTCCCTGAAAGCTTTCTATAAAATAAAATCAGTCAGAGTTCCAGGAAACTGCTTTGTCTCCTTCCCCCTCAACCTTCTCTCTATTCCAAATAAAGGAAATGTCATACTCCATCAAGGTCCTGTACATGGACCCTTTGCGATCATATCCTTTGAGAGATGCACAAACCCAGTCTCCTCCTCTCTTCCTTTTTAGGCCCCTGAGAATGGCACCAAAAGAGAAGTGGTTTCATCTCTCCCCATCCCACCCTGTCTTACCTGTGGAAATTTGTACAATCCCAGCATTGTTCCATTCTGGGCAGAAATTGCCCAGGTGGTTCTTGTAAGGACCGCTAGAGACTTATTCTCTCTCCTGCAGTCGTAATTAGGGATGTCCTTGCCCAACCCTGAGAGCCAAATCAGGGAACTCTCCAATGTCCTCCTTTCACTGGACAGGGCATTATAGAGATCAAATCCCAGAGACATGTTGGGCAAGATATGAAGGTTCCTGTTGATTTCCTCAATGGCAAAAACCAAGGCCAGAACATACTGGTAGTTCTTGTACTGAAACTTGCATAGAGGGATAAGGATTCTCAGGGAAAATACTCAAAATGATTTCCTTCAAATGCAATACAATGACTTATTTAAAATGAAATTGCTATTGACTCGAATGTCTGTGGCAACAGATGACACTCCTGAAGCCTTAGAATTTATAACTAAAAACATAACATGACTTAAGCTGTGGAACGTCCTTAGTGAATTCCACACTCATGAAAGAAACTTGTTAAATACACAGAAGAAAGTACAATGAATGGAAAAGCAGATCACATTCAGAGTAGACTTGTAAATGGCTCTTTGGTTCAGGATCCAAAATGCTTGTTTATATGAGCACACCATTAAATTCTTCCTAGAAGGGCAACAATATTAGCATGAGATTGGAGAAAGCCCTGGGGAGGAAGAATAATTGTAACTGAATGATACATAACAAGCATAGATGCATGACATGTGCACGTTGAGAATGGTGCAACAGAAGGCTATCAATCAAATTGCCTAAACCTCTGTCCCCTCAAACCTATGCTTCTGCCACCATCAAAACCAGGAAACTAAGGTGAACTTCAGAGGTCCAATGAAGGAGGAACCATCAACAGGCAGGAACAATTGAAAGAATCAAGAAGGACTTAAGGGACTAGAAACACTTAGGAATCTAAGAAAGAGAGCATTGTAAAGTTTAAAAAGCTTCTCATCCATTTCTTATTTTAAAAATATAAAATTAAAATTAATTATTAACATCTTTAACGGTACCTATTCCTGATAGCCCATATTGTCTTCATCTTTTCTACAGATTTTCTAAACACAAATAACACCTAAGCCAAAGAAAATTCTCTGCATTTCTATTGCCTGGGATTTGTAATAGCATCAAGAATAAAATAGAGCAGTCACTTGTACTTATTTCAAGTGTTCTATTATTTGAGGATTGATTAGTACCCTAGTTCTTGCTCACTGCTTGTTAATGCTCCCCGTGTCCCTGTGAAGAATAGGTGTTCTTCACTTGTTGGGTATAGGGTTTGATGTGTATCCATTAAATCAAACTTGCTATTTTGTTTTTCAAATACTCTATTATTAGATATATGTTATTCTTTGTCTCAGAGAAAGTTGAAATTCTTCACTATGATGATATATTATGTCTACCTCTCCTCTTCCTCTGCCTCCTTCTCCTGTACTTCCTCCTCCTCCTCCGACTTTTTCTTCTTGTCTTCTCCTTCTTCTCCTTCTCCTCCTCTTCCTTCTCCTCCTTCATTTCCTAGTTGAGGCTATATTATCGTCACATGACATCATGTGTACTATAACGACTATATCTTCATGATAAGTTGAACTTATATACCATTGGGGATTAAACACTTAATTCCTAATGATGCTTTTTTCCTCATCTGTTTTATCTCATATTATTATAGCTATCCTGGGTTGATTTTTGATTGATATTTTCCTAGCATATCTTTATATCTTCTATTCTGTTTTGAATTTCTAGTTTTCCATGTTTATTAGTTTTCACAAGTCTTGTAAACAACATACAGCTAAATTTATCATTGTCGCATCAAATTCAACAATTTGTATTTAACTGGAGAATTTATTCCATTTACATTTGTTTTGATTATTTATATCCTTGTTTTGCGCCCACTATCTATATGTTTTCCTTCTATTTTTTCCACAAGTTTTATTATGTTATTTCTCTTTAAAATTTATTGATTTATACTTGTTTTCCATATTCTATTTTGTCTCCTCTATTTGGGTGAGAGTTATATTCTCTACTTCTATTTTACCACCAGCCCACATCGTCTGAAGTCGATATAGTTTCTCATCTCCTGAGAAATTTATAGACCCTTTAACTTTCAGTTTTACCCTCATGACTCACTTGTTTTTGTTTTACAGTACCTTATTTCTCCTTTTTCTTTACACTCTCTTCATCTCCATATCTAAATTATCTTTCATGTTTTTTACTTCCTTGTCTTTCTATGCTGCATTCTATTTCCTTCAGATTTCAAATTTGGTTTTCTAGTCTCTCTTCTGTTGTAGAACCCATCTATGAAGTTAGAAAACTCAACAGTTATGTATTTTTCATCTCTTAAATTTCTATAAGGCCCTTTGCCAAATATGTCAGATCATTTCTAGAGTCTCCTGTTTGATTTTGTTATTCCATTTCTTGTTGTTCCATTTTTTATACACAGTTGTTTTATATCTTGATGGTGGTAAGTCTAATAGTAAAGGTTTTAGTGTTTAAATCTATTGTTTTATTTTTAATTTTTTTATGTCTTATGACTCTTATCGACAATGGCATGTATTCCTTATTTGTTTGGAGAACTTTGATTATGAGCTCATATTTGTCTGATTTTAATGTGTACAGAATGTAAGGCTTTAGTTTAGATTCTGTCCTCCAGAGAAGAAAGTCACTGGTTTCTGTTCACAGTCGTGTGAGATGACACCAAGCTAAGTGCCTTTTTTGTATGACTCACTACAAATCTGTGACTCCCAGATTCATTCCCTCATGTCACTGGAGACTCAAAGACAAATCCTTTCATTAGAGGATCATACGGGCCTTTGACCACTGGGTGAATCCAAATTTCTCTAGTGTTTACAATTTCCTTCTTCTGTCCTTTGAGACTTGGCTTACATCATGTGAACTCAAGAATGCAATAACATTATATTTTATGGACTATAGTGTTATGTGGAGGGAAACCCCTTTGAGGTATCTAGTCCTCCATACTCCTAGTATTTCATTCTTTTGGATACTTCTTTGCATTTCTTTCTTTTAATAAAAATTCTTTCTTTAACTTGAAAAGAAAATAAATTTTAAAATCAAACGTGTGAGCTTGGGGGTATAGAAATAATTTACATGCTATTCAACAAAATAAGTTTAAGATATAGAAAATTTTACAGTAATGTATGTATGGATTATGTACATTTAACTGAAACTAAGAACCCCTATTTAGAACATATTTAATCAAATTTTAGGAGAAGAATCATTGAGATGCACACTCCAGGAACATTCTGTTTCTGTGAGGTGCACACATACTACACATATACCTGATTGTCATATGGCAAGCCATGATATGGCCAACTTTAGTTCAACTTAGTTAAGGTGTGATATGATCAATTAAACTTGAAGAACGGAGAGTGTCTAGACTTCCAAAAGACCCATGTGTTTCCAATGCTAGAGCCTTAAATACTGAGAACAAGGAAGAATGGTGCAGGTGTTGTATAAGTAAATTGCAATGTCTAAAGAGCAGAGAACAGCATCCACATTAAACTTATTGCAGACTGTGTCACATTTCTGAAAATAAAGCACCCCTTTGAGAGGAAAAATGAAGAACGTTTTTGTGTCAGTTGGGGCCTCCAAATGCTGAGGTGGAGTTAGGAGTACAAGAAGATTATTGTGGCATAACACTTGTGAAGAATCAAAGGATTGGGTAGGGACAGCCTGCACACTCAGATACGGATATTACTGCCTCTGAAATGAAAAAAAATAAGGATTGTTAGGCAGAGGAGCTTTGAATCACAATGTGGAGATGCTAGTCTCCACCCAAGACCTACTGATTCAGAATGTTTGGGGTGGGGTCCAGCAAACCTTCTGTGTTTTAACAAGCCTTCCAGATAAATCAAGTTTGAGGTTGACTGGTTTCAAATAAAAGCACCATACCAAAGAAGTGAACACTGAAATATTAAAACAATTGTCTCAGTACTTTGTGTTAATGTGATTTTTAAAAAATGCAAAACACAAACATCTTTAAAGAATGTGCATATAATTTAAAACCATCTTGAACCAAGAGCTTAATCTATACCTAGAGACACTGGATTTGGAGAAAAAGAAAAGAAGTAAAATACTAATTAATTTTTCATCTAACATTGAGAAGGCAGTGAGGCAAGACTTCAGATTCTGGGTTCTTCTTATTTCTCAAATTAAAAATATTGTAAAATAGGGGCCACCCTGGTGGCATAGTGGCTAAATTTGCACACTCTACTTTGGTGGCCTAGGGTTTGTGGCTTCGGATCCCGGGTACGGACCTCTGCACTGCTCATCAAGCCATGTTGTGGTGGTGTCCCATATAATGTAGAGGAAGATGGTCATGGATGTCAGCCCAGGGCCAATTTTCCTCAGCAGAAAAAAAAATTCTAAAATAGAATGTGAAAAATATGTATATATCCAACATCGTGGAAAAAAGTTTAATAAGGAAAATTACTTTAAATGGAGCAAATCAAGGAAAAAAGAAAAAAAGCAAAGTACATAATTTAAAAATAGACCCAAAGAGATAATGCTACATATAGCAGTTATACTATACTGAAGTTACTTAAATCACTTTTTCAATATTGAATGTTACTCTACATTCCACGAAGACATAGGAAAGTAACACTGAACATAGATGCTGAAAGAAAGGGGATTATCAGTGATATTCCACACACGTGCTCACAAAAGGAAAGCCACAACTAATATGAAACTTTTATATATGAATGTGTATAATGGTACACATATCTGAAGGCAAAATATTTGTGGACTAAAAGGTGGTTAGCAGTCAAAATGTATATGTTCAATTATAGTATCATATATTTAAAAAAGGATTTTAAAAATATGAAGTAAAGTGAACCTAACTACAACCAAAGTAAGAGTATTCAATTAACTTCTCAATATTTGTCCAAAAAAAGTCAATATAGGAATCATATATATTGTTAATCTTGATTTATCATTAAATATGTTTGGAGCCTACACACACATGTGCCTGCATATAAATATCAAACTTCCTACTCCAAAGCAAAGAAAACATATTATTATAAAATTAGGTCTTATCCTTGACCAGCAAGCAATTTCGACATAGCAATCAATTCGTGAAGCTGCCAGAAGAGAGATACGTGGCCAACCACAGAAATTCTGACTCAGTAGCTCATCAGAGGAACGGCAAGATTTGAAATCCAGTTCCTTAACCAACTTGCACGCAAAAATGCTCATTAACTGCCAAAATATCTTAAACAAATCAGACAATTTATAAGCCAATAAACACTCTCATGAATAACTGTTTGGTCAAACAGGAAATCAAACCAATGATTAGAAAGGAGTGGTGACGGTTTGTAATTGGTATTTGAGTGGTGAACATGAAGTAATCTATGCAGATATATAAGCATAATGATATACAACTAAAATTTACACAATGTTATAAACCAATGTTACTGCAATAAACAAAAATTAAAAATAAATAAATAAATAAATGAAGGAGTAGCAAGGAGCCCTGGAGAGAGAGGAGAGAGAAAGGAAGAAGAGAAGAAAACCTTCTGTTCTAAGAGAAAATATCTGAGCAAGGGAGGGGGAGAGGGGAATCCCCACCCCATCATCTGGAGGGGGAGAGAGGCAGGGAGGAAGGGGGAGAGAGAATCAGCCTCCACCCTTTCCCTCCAGGTTCTTAGTGCTGGCCAAGTCCTTAACAAGACAGGTTGGCTGAAGAAAATCAGACCCAGCTGAAGAACATGTGTCCATGGGAGAAACCCGGGAAACTGAGTCTCTCGCCACAATGGCAGAGATTCTCACCTTGCATCCTCTGTTGAACTAATGACAATGGTGGATGTCGTGGTTGGGCCTGTTGGATGGGAGAGGGGATGAAGATTATTGTCATGCAGAGAGACATGTAAAGGATTGTCCGACCAGTTTCCCCTGCACTGGGGTCAGGTCCGGAAGGGAAGGCACGGAGGTGACCAGGAACCAGCATCTCTGTGGTGGGGCTGGCCATGGGGCGGTCGTGGGGATGGTTGGTGCAAGTGGGATGGCGTGTGAGTTGGCACAAGCCAGCTGTGGAGGCAGAGACTCAGAGGTCAGGGATCTCTCTCTCTCCCTCTGTCTCTCTCTGTCTCTGTCTCTCTCTATCTCTCTGTCTCTCTCTCTCTCTCTCCCTCGGGGACCTGAGCAGAGTAAGGTGGCACCACCTGTCCACCTCACCTAACTCTCCCATGGACCCTTCTCTCTCTGGTCACCCCGGGAGCCCTGTGGGCTTGGGTTCAACCCCCCACACCCCCACACAGGCCAAGGGCACACGCGCAACCGCCAGGGACTAGGGCTGGCCTGGGGAACTGAGTGAGGGACCCGCCCTCCCGCCAGTCTCTGACCAGAGTGCAGACCTTTGGTGCCACCCAGCTGCAGATGTTCCATCGCCGCCCTTCTTGACTTGGCTTCAGCTGTTGTCTTCCTCCCCTCCCCCACTCCCACTCAGCTTGAAGGCCGCTTCCCTTTCTTGGAAACATTTTTCTCGTCCTGATGGCCACAGGCATACTGGGCTTCAAGCTCAAGGCTCTCCCTGGGCCAGCTGCTTCTTCCCGGTGCTCATTTCTTACTGAAAAGAGAAAGTGTGGCTTCACCCCATGCCTTCACTTTGCGACTGCAGCCAGACTAGGTTTAGGAAAGGCTCTGTGGGTCTGAAGAGCCGAGAAAAGTGTATGGCACCCCAGGGCTACGGATCCAGGGCCAAACTGGGCAAGTCCTTCCCGTGACAGGTCTCTGCCTCCTCTCTGGTGTCGGGAAGGCCTGGCCTTCCTAGTGCCCAGGTCATGGTCTGGTGAGAAATCCGCCAAGGAGGGCAGGCATCAGGCCCTCTGCCTGAGGGCGCATGTGCCACACCCAGGGCGATAGGAAGGCTGGCGCAGATCGCCTGCTTTTTTCAAAGGAGTCTGGCCTATTCGCTCATCCTCCTGCTCCAGGCCCATTTTGTGGTGGACTAGTTCCGAAGGAAAGAGCCTTGGTGCCAGCTGCCAAGATTTTTGGGAGTGTTCTCACCCCTGTCAGAGGAAGAAGGCACTTGGCAACTGCTGTACCACACCTTGGGTGTTTTAGCCTCCCTCAGCCGGGTCCCTGTCATGCCCATGCCTACCTGCATGGAGGGACTACTAAGGTCTTGGCAGTTGCCAGTGGAGATACTCGTTAGAGACTTAACTTGGGGTCGTAGTAAAAGAGCATATCATAACAGCATTGAGCTTGGGCTCTGCCATTTATGAGCTGTGTAACCTGGATGAGTTTTCTAGCCACTGTACCCAGTCTCTTCATCTATATAATTGTGAAAAGACCAACATCTACTACGTCGGGATATTTTGAGGATTATGTGTGTTAATGTATGTTCAAGCACAGAATTAACATTCAAAGTGTAGTGCTTGGCTCAGTAGAAGTGTTTGCTGCTGTTATTATAATTATCATTATTACATGTCCTTCACTTCCTCGTGAGCTCCCTGTAAAACCAACCATGATCCATGGTGTCAACAGTTTTATTCCAGGTTCATGCTGAATGGCCTGCAGAGGGAGCCTCGGTCTCATAACTTCCTATTTTTATCCCAGTCTCTGGAGGGATGCATTTACCTCTTTCTTCTTTGAACTGAGGCACTGAATGGGGTCCCACACCCAACCCTGCATGTCCTCCTTTTAATATCCTATGCTATTGAAACACTGTTTAGTATTTACTTGGTGGAATATACTCCCTGACATGAACAACACACGGGAGATAGGATTTAGGAAAGATTGTTCCATGTAGGGCTCTGATTTTATCATAGAGTACAGTTGATCAAGGGCCAAGGTAGAGTTCCTTATTGCAAAAATCTTCAGAGATGAGGGTGTTCTAATGTGATAACACCTGAAAATAAAGCCAGCACATAAAAGCAGATGTAGTTTGGAAAGGAAAAGCACACAACTGAAAGAATTGATCCCATTAAATACACTATTCTATTCGTTTATGTATCAAATTACTGATGGGTAATAAGCAGGTGTACAGATAGTAGAACTATCAATTTCATAGAGAATTCTTTTAACAGTTGTTCATATCTTGTGTTTTACATCATTTATTAGGGTAATATTTTCATCTTTACTTTTCATTGTGTCTCTATCTTTCTCAACTTTTCCAAGAGATATATTTATATTATCTTCTAAAATTTTAGGGAAGGTTATAAAAAGTTATGGAACATTTGAAGTTGTTGATTTGGTATTATGGAGGAGGACTAGATTGAAAGTGCATTAGTGATAATTAGAGTTTTATTTTGGTAAAAGATAGTAGTCGGAATTGATACCAGGATGTTTGTAACCTAGTTTTTACTTCATTATTTGATGTAGTTTATAAAATGCCAGAACCGGTAATTTTAAATATAATAACTTGTCTCATTTTAAAATATGTGTTCTTGGAGAGGGTGACTGAGGTAAGTAGACAATATTTTACTGTAGTAACTTGTTTTTCTCCAATTAATCTGTTATTAACCCAAGAGCCATATAGCATTCTTTTGTCCAAATAACCTGATGGCACTTTCTTGACTTTTCTTGCTGTGACTCTAGCAATCTGGGGTCACACCACCCTCTCGCTCCTAGGCATGTTTTCAGTTGTAAGAGTAACATTGTCAATAATACGGTGACAGATTTGCACACAGTCTACTATTTACTAATATATATATATATATCAATTACAAACTTTGATAACATAATTGTTAAGGACTGAACAATTTGCAGTGCACTTAACAGCTGATTGCTACACATTATTGTGTACTGACATCATGGTTAAAACCATTATTTGCAACATGTGGCCCCTTTCAATTTTATTTTAAATGAAATGGTTCAATGACTTTTTTCTTTTAGAAGAAGAAAGACTTTCATTTCCATCTTAGAAAATTGAGAACTTGTTTTTAGCCCTTTTTCTTGTCTTCAGCTCTTCTTTATATTGGTTACTAATTCACATGTCCAGTTACTTCAGATTCATGGTTCTATCTCCTCTGTCTTTTACATAGCTCTCACATTAATTTTTCCATAATCTATTCTGTGAAAGAGGTTCATCTCCACCTTCATATATTGAGGAAGGAACCGACCCTCCTCTATGTGAACTTGGAAAGAAAGACCAAGGTGACGCCTCGGTGCCCCTCCCCACCAGTGAGCTGCAGATGGGCTGCAGAGTCCTGTGAATCTTTTGCTCACCTCCTGGCTCCCTACATACTTGACATTGTCTGCATGGAGAACACCAGCTTGTTACAATCAAATATTTGAAGTCTATAGAAGCTGGCTGAAGGATAAGACTAGCTAGAAAGGACATCAGCAAGCAGTGTACTCCAAAAGTTGGTGGCAGAAACATTAATAAGAAGAAAACCTTTCCGTTTATCTTTTTTCTCTTTATCTTCTCTCTCTTCATTTTCCTTTACTTATATGGTATAAACCCTATCCACCCCCCATGGTGTTTTTTTTTTCTCAAAGCCCCAGTACATTGCAATATATCTTAGTTGTAGGTCAACCTATGGTGGTTTTTTTCCTGGAGTCCCACGGCATTTTATTCATATCTCTTTAAATCAAATTATTTCTATAGCGTAATTTATCTGTTTATACATATCTGTCTTCCTTACATACCCCCAACATCTCAAGACCTTTGGGCACATAATATTTATTTAAGTATTTGAGTGAATCAATGAAGATCTTTTGTTGAATAAGATCTAAATAAATACAATACCTACTCCGCACATGAATGCAAGCATTTGAGAGAGAGTTTTGTGTCTGCTGAAGCAGGCTGTGGACTAGTTTAGGGGCTCAGTGCCAAGGTTATTCAATAGACTGGGACAAAATGAAAGAGAAAATTAACTTTAGTTTTAAAATTCATGGAGAACAGGAGCAGGATATCTAGGTGTGAATCAGCACTTGATCATTCTTGTTGCATCTTTGGATAATCCAGTCCTTTATTTTTGTATGAATATGTGACTGGCAAAGAGAGTGAAAAGAGGACTGGCTTTTAGAAGGGCAAATTTGTCGCAGGAAATCCTTGAGGAAAATATGTGGAAGGAGAGCTGGTAGAAACATGGCAGAAACTTTTTGTGTACAAACCCTAAAAATTGAGTTTACATGCTGTCTGAAAGATTTGTAACCCAACATTTCTCCAATATAAGTTAGGGCAGATTTTAAATATCTAGGTATACAAAAGGAATACAAGGAACATAGATCAAACCGAAAGTAGTTTAGGATAGAACAAAGAAATGAAGCTAAAGTAAACCAGCACATTAAAATGTGTTTCAGAAGGACCTGCAGTTTTTAAAGGTAGTTGGAAATTTATCACTCAAGTTTAAAGTAGAAAGGGAAATGGGAACAATTCTCTATCATTTCATGTCCATGAGATTAAAAGCTACAGAGTAGTAAAACTTTTCTGGCCTCTAATGTTCAAAAAAGTGTTTTGAATTGTGCCTAAAGAAAGAGAGTCTGTGTGATGTAATGCACATACAGTATCATCAACTCATTTCCAAGTTTATTACAAACACTTTAGCACACGTTTAAGTGAGATAATGCAGAATTCTATAAGGGGCCGAGGAAGAGGCTGATAACATTCTCTCTTTCAGCTTCTCACTTGACCAAGGGAGAAAATGTTCTTGAACAGATTGACCACGTCTCCTAAAGACAGTGCTCATTTTCAATTTTTCTTTTTATAAACTCATCCTTCATTTCCCCTTACATATGCAGGCTAAAGCGTGTGTGTAGACATCCTTCATTGGCAATGAGGACAGGTCCATACTATTAAATAATCAAATAAGCGGAACATACGGTTGGTGCCTTTTAGGGAAATTACAGAACTTGTTTTTGTTGGCTAAGTGAGATAATGGACCAGTAGGCAGACAAGTGAATTACATACTTTATCGTGTGATGATCTGTGTCAAGAAGAAGGTAAGTGACAGGCAATGGGGAGAGCTAGAGAGTGAATGGGTTGCTACTTTCATTAGAGAGCACAGGGAGGCTGGAGCAAGGACCAGAGGGAAGGGACAGAGCAGGAGGACATGCAGATATCTCAGGGGTGCAGAGATGCTGTGGAGCAACTGTGACTCGGATGTTGTTAGGCAGCAAGAAGCCAGTGTGGCTGGAGCACAGTGAGCAAGAGGGGAAAGGCAGAGAAGGTTTGAGATGCCGAGGAGGGTGAGCAGGTGAAAGAAGGCCCCTGGGCCCATCAAAACTGTGCAGTAAGTGAAATGAAAATTTTCAATGTCATTTAACTATACATTATACAAATTAAGTAGTAAATACCTTTTGTTTTTCTATAGTCTTGTCAAGTACATCAACTAAAATGCTGCTGAATTGGGAATGTCTAAATTATCACCAAGAGTCATTGCTGTATCTTGTCAGGCATCTGGTCTGCACAGCAGTCGGGGGTGGGAGTGAGGTGACAGTCAGGAGACGAACTCTAGTCTTCAGATTGTCACCAACTGTTTGTGTTATGTTTCATCTGTAAAATGCGGAGGATGGAAAAGATGAGTGGTTTTCAGACTCTGATCCATGGACCAGTGGATATACCTGAAGGCTCTTGGTTTTTGTTTGTTTGTTTTTGTGAGGAAGATCGTCCTGAGCTAACATCTCTCACTCCTCCTCTTTTTGCTGAGAAAGACTGGCGCTGGGCTAGCACCCATGCACATCTTCCTCCACTTTATATGGGATGTCACCACACCATGGCCTGACAAGCAGTGCGTCGGTGCACGCCCAGGATCCGAACCGGGGAACCCTGGGCCGCTGCAGCAGAGCGCGCGCACTTAACCGCTTGCCCCACCCAGCTGGCCCTGAAGGCTCTTTGTTTTTTTTCTTATGTTTATAAACTTCGATGCAAGCTTGACGTAGAAGAAAGTGTCCCCTAGCTTTAAAAAGATTCCTGGACTGCGTCTTCACTTAGGTTTTCCAGTATGAAGAGTTTGCAGTCTCACAGACACCCAAAGGCTAGACAAAAGGAGCAAGATCCCTTTTTTCGAGTTTCTCTTGTGGCAGTGCTCATTGTCTCTCATTCAAACCAGAAGGTGATTTTTCAATAGTGAGATATAGCATTTGAGACCCCATCCTTCAAGATGGCTGAGTTGTCGTCCATCATTTTACAGACTTATGCTAAGTGAATAATATAAAAATGAATGTCTCAGCAGATACTTTCTGACACAAAATAGAAACTAGGAATTGAGAAAAGTAATTATGATTGATGTCTGTCAATAAGGGCATAGGGCTAGTCTAATTTCAAAAGTAATTAATGGCATGAGTGTTAGTCACTGTACATATTAAATATATTGAAAAGTATTCGTGTTCTCATAACACAGAATTATAACTGGAAGATAAACTGGATGTTTTCGGCACTTATGGTTAAAGATGTATTTTATTTAGTTGTGTTTTGCGATTGAGGAAATTATAAAATTTATTTTTTAATATATTGCTTATCTTCTTCCTTTCCAACCTAGACTCTCAATCTGCTATTTTGGAAACTCTGAAAAATATGTTCAGATGCTGTTCAACAGGTAAGAAAATCTTGTTAGGATGTCAAATCCTTTTCTCTCTTATTTATCATAAAATTGTGACAGACTCTCATTTATCTTCCTGTCTGCCCATCTGACGAGGCCACCTTGTTTCTCTAAGCCTTCAGGGAAATCCACTAATGTGGAAGGGGATGTTTTCTTCTACTTAGACTTTGCAGAGAAAATCAGCCTTGAAGTGGAACTGAGCACATGCTTTTCAGAAGCTGCATCATTCTGTACCCAGCCAGAGCATTGGGCCTGACAACAGCTGGATCCAGCAGAAAACTGGACACACTAGGAGATGTCATGTG
This sequence comes from Diceros bicornis minor, assembly GCF_020826845.1. NCBI lineage: Eukaryota > Metazoa > Chordata > Mammalia > Perissodactyla > Rhinocerotidae > Diceros > Diceros bicornis. The sequence goes on from NW_026691418.1 coordinate 2,793,006, forward strand.
GAGATGTGCCTGGCTGGACTAATAGTCACATGGATATGAGTTTTAAAAAAATCTCTCAGAACTTTACCAAAATCAAATGATATTCTTAAGTTGCTGTAGTAGATGAAACATTAGTTAGTGTCTTTTTAATTTCAACAGAACCATTTTTTTGTTACTAAAAACCAAAATTTTATGTCTTTTTTCTTGTTACCAAAATGGACTTACTATTAAAAAAAAGAAACCTGCAAGAAAGGAAACACTCATATGGAATAGAAATTGTGGGTAGCAATTGCTACTTTTTTATATAAAATCATCTGTTTTATTTATTTACACTTTCTCCCAACTGTGCTTTTGAAAATAACTTAGTAATAGAAATTATCAGTAAGAACAGGGTGTGCTCCCTTGAGTGTGGTCCAGTAGAAGTCAGGTGACTCAGAGCTGAGTTCTAGGCCCAGGTCTGTTTCTGGATAGTGTGTGACAACGTACTTAGGCTCTCTAGAACGTAGTATTCCTTTCTGTAAAATTAAAGAATTTGATGATTTTTGAGAACTTTCCCAAATATTAAATGACTTCTCTTATAAAAAGTAGAAAGATCCTTCTCAAACTGATAAATTATCAAAAATGTTTGTGACCTTTCACTTACCAAGAACAACTGATGTCCCTTCAAATATATTGATTGAAAATAAAGATCATAAAAGTATATATTTGATAATCTAATAAATGAATTAGCATAAAAATGAACCAGGAAAAAATTAATGCTCAATCAAGATTGTACATTATGAAAGTATTACTGTTTGTTACAGTATATAAAATTATGACTCTAAAATAGTATCTTATTCCTGTCTGTAAGTTTATATTGTTGCTCATATATCACTGTTAACCTTATTATGTTTTACAAGTAATAAAATGTCTTGAAAGGGAAAAACAATAAAGCAGCAGCCCTGCATTACACATGAAAGTTGTGCTCCCCCTGGAAGGAAAATGAGGATACAACATTGGTCAAGTACTTCATTTTGCAATCCACTGGTGACTTTCAAAAATATAGGTATTATTGTAATAGTAAAGATATTCTTAAGAATAGTGCCACAAAACTGGTTTTCCAGCTTCTTTTTATCAGAGCTGAGACCTACATCAAGCTGGGGCACTTGAAGAGGCATGGGGGACTCAGCTGAGGGTGCTTTAATTACTGTGAGATGATTAGGCAATAGCATATAAGCCAGAGAAAGATTAAAAAGAAGTAAAGGGAAATAAAGTTGGAAATAATTAAGAAAAATAGTGCCTTCAAAATATCCTCTCATTAATTTTATAGCTTTTTATTTATTTTATTTTTTTTTGAGGCATGACTAGGATAGTATGTTAGATTTTTCTAAACCCTTATCTCCAGGGCATATATTACTGAGTTCTTCATTATAAATGATAATGCCAAAGAAAACCTGGACAAAAGTATTCTGTACTATCCACAAGGACAAAACATGTACAACATTGCTCTATATATTAAGAGTCCAGCTGTAATAGTCAAGATATATATTCATGTGTGTAAAATTATAATGATTTTCTAATTTTCTCGGGCTGAGAACCATGGTAAAATATGCAGTAATAAGCATGAAACCTGAAAAACTAGGTAATTTAAAACACCTGATGTTACAGCTAGACCATTCAAGGGTGAAATCAATTTAAATTTCACACCTTCTCCTTTCCTTGTAGCCAGTGAAGTGTCTGGAAGACAGAAAACTCATAAAATTTATTGAGAGTTAACAGGATTTGGAGGCAGTTGAGGTTAAGCACTCAACAATGATGTCCCTTACTTCAGGAGCCATTGACTTTTTGTCATAAGTTTACTTTATACACGGGTTCTCTTCTTAGATTATTTCTGTATGTTTCTTAGAAGAGAGACAGGGAAGGGAATTAACTATCAGTCTACTGTGCGCCAGTTCCTTTACTGTATTACCTTATGCAATTCTTACAGTAATCCTTTAAAGTAACTGTTATAATTCATATTTAATAAAGAAAACCATGTTTACAAAATTGATCAAGGGTAAGAGGGAATATCTGAACATCAGTCCGCTGGGCTTATGCCTCATATTCTCTCTACTGTGATAAAAAGGGTGCTTCAACATGGGTACTCACCATCTGGCTATTTAATACCGGCTCCTGCAAACAGTATTGGATGAGATGAGATGCGAAGTTATTTCCAAAGATATTCTATTATATTTAAACTGTACTATTTATGAGTCAGATGTCAAGACATGTTTTAGAGGCATAGAGAGCAACTGATTAGTTCACCTACACATTATTAATGTTTACTATAACTTTCGTGTGCCACATCGTGTCAACTTTACCAACTTTATTGCTTCACTGTTCTTTTTGAAAAAACTCAGAATGTCACTTTTCATGTCAAACACCTTGCTGCTTTCTTTTTATTCACTAGATGACAGTTCTGTATCTCTGTAAATTACCACTGCAGCAGGAAACGAGAGGTCTTAAGCCAGTTTGCTCTGCACAAATGATGGATATAGGAGGACTTCTGGTCCATCAAGGCTGCCTGTGTTATTCCGTGGCTGTAACGGGGATGTCCAGGACTGCTTAGTCAGAGGCACGAAGCAGAGTCAGAAAGCATCCTCTAAATTCTTCTTCAGATGTGAGTTCAGGCACCTGTCTTCTCACCTGAGCACACTGGAATTTATTGAATGTGTTCTGACTCTTACTCTCCCCCTGTAGTTAATAAGTCTGGGAGCTCCATACCCCTAGAAAAAACACAAGACTCATAAAGCCTTTTCTCAACTAAACGGAGTTGAGGGTTATGGTGTTGCCCGAGAGTCTGATGCTTAAAGAAAATACAGCTGGTGCTCAGGTGGAAGGCAAGAGTGTCAGCCACTCCCGGAGGGCTTTTATTGATGCTCCCATGGAATGAGCAAGTTTAAAAGAAAACCACATTGCTTAAACCTCACTAACTGATTGTTTTATTTTCAAGTAATATGCTCTGAAATCTGCTATGTCTAAAAAACCATTTCAGGCCGGCCCCATGGCTTAGCGGTTAAGTGCGTGCGCTCTGCTGCTGGTGGCCCGGGTTCGGATCCCGGGATGGCACTGACACACTGTTTCTCTGGTCATGCTGAGGCCGCGTCCCACGTACAGCAACTAGAAGGATGTGCACCTATGACAGACAACTATCTACTGGGGCTTTGGGGGAAAAATAAATAAATAAAATCTTTAAAAAATATATAAATAAATAACCATTTCATAAAACTTAAACTTCTGTTTTTTATTCTCTGGTATTTGAAATTATTATTAAGACTGTAAATCCTTTAACATTCTACAATATACAAATAGGCAAATATCAATTATATTCTCTAAAATGCTTTGCTCCCATGTTAAAGATTAATATATGGTAGCAAAACTGGTTACCATCCAGTTTTTAACTCATTTTTTGCTTTTGAAACTACATATAAAATTTGTGTTTTGAAGTATTTTCCTAAAACTCCACAACTTTCTGATATAAATGGACTAGATGAGAGGTAACAAAAATGAATTTTGATCTTTAAAACTCGAGCTTTGTGTAAGAATTGATAATATCAGACTGTTGAAAGTTGGGTCTCTCCACATTATGATATTTATTAATTGTGAATCGCCACATCTATTACCAAGTGCTGAAAAATAAAAAGAAATTGAACAATATCAACACTCTCTTATCCCACATGTTGTACAGTTTATATGCTAATAAATTCTCAGAGGTCAGAAAAATGTTTATGATTTCAGATAACTGTTAAAATACTATCTCATTCCAGTTTTAACCTCATTTGAAATGGACTGAAAATTCTTCTCTTAGGATTTTGCTCTGATCAGTGCCCCCAGGTCCCCTCAATGCCTCATTTGATTGTAAACTTATCTGAGGAATTGAATATTCCTTTCCATTTGTTCTCTTTAAGGTATCTGTGATAGTGCTTTTTATGCAATGACCACTTGGTACAATTTATTATTAGTTTTAGAAACATGCTTACTTAGGAACAAATCAAGAAAACAGATGTGAGGAATGTGGGATCACCTAGCTGATGGTGTTTGAGGGATTCCTCATGTGAGTCTTGGCATAGAAAAGTTCAAAGGGTAAAGCAGCATTCGTCAGATCAAAAGTGTGGGCTAAACATAATTCTGAAGGAATAATGATGGAGAATTAAAAACAAGAAACCCCTTGAATTGCGTTGGAAGTTATTAGACACATCAAAGAGCTGGGAAAAAACATTGTTTAATCTAAGTTCTTTCTAAACTCTAAGGCACAATGTAACATGAATTTACATGGTAATTATAAACCACAAAACAACAATTCAAAAGACAAGTACACAATTAAAGTAGAAACCAGAGTGAGAAAAATAGAGGTTAAAGGAGAGATGGAAAGGGATGGTTGGGGTCAGAAAATATGGCTTAGTCATCCTTGAGGTCTCCCTCAGACTCTGATCATTCCTAATGCTCAGTAAACACTTTGACCCCATGAGCCTGGGGAGGAGCAAAGTGACACGTGGTTGGGAGGGGAGATAATGCAAAGATACCCTTGTGGAGGAAATGACATTTAAAATCAGTGACATTTTGCAAAGGTGTTTACCATACTATATTAAGGATTATTCTGGAAAGTTAAGGATTTTTCAGGAATGTACTTTTTCATTTTATGGAAACTCCAACAAGCCCAGTGAAAGATTTAGACATTTCAGCTTTAGAAATAAAGAGAGGTGCCAGCCCTGTGGTGGAGCGGTTAAGTGAATGCACTCCGGTATGGTGGCCTCAGGTTCACAGGTTCGGATCCCGGCACCCACAGACACACTGCTTGTCAAGCCATGTTGTGGTGACATCCCATATAAAGTAGAGGAAGATGGGCACAGTTGTTAGCCCAGGGCTAATCTTCCTCAGCAAAAAGAGGAGGATTGGCATCAAAAGTTACCTCAGGGCTGATATTCCTCACACAAAAAAAGAAAGAAACAAAGCCAGAATGGGAAATTTTTTCTGTCAGTTTTAACAATGAAAACTAGTTAGCATTTGGAAATAGGTTGCAATTTGAGATGAGAATGTGAACAAAGAATTAGATGTCACATGTTTTTCCCTTTCTCTGAGGCAGTAAGGCTTGTAGGGGGAATGAAACTCCATCTTTGCTCTATTGAGTTTGAGAAGGTGTAAAATTCATTTGTGCTGGGCAACACTGTTGACCTGTGGAGAAAAACAAACGGTTTAAGCAGCTGATCTAAAGGAATAACTGAGCTCATAAAAGTTCTTAGCTTATAAAGTGTGCTTCAACTTTGTTCAACTTAACAGGACGTCCATTGACCTATATGTGCAAGGTATTTGTGGTAGCTATTGAAGGAAATACAAAGAATTATAGGGTTCCAAGTTCCTCCTCATACATGACATGGTTTGCAAGATGTAATTTTATTCTTCCAAGCTATTTAGTGTAAGTTGCATTACAAAACCTAAAAAAAATGGCAATGTTATTGAGAAATTGTAATTTAAGACAGCTTCTTAAGAGAAATGGACTAGATCAAGTCCTCAAAGGGACCACTTTTGGGCAGATGGAGGGAAGAAAGAGTGAGGATTTCAGATGGAGGAAGAGAGGAAAGGTACGGAAGTGGAAAAAAACATGGCATTTGGGCATGGGGGTGGGGAGGCCATGACAGGCACAGTATTCCCGTGACTGAGAGGCAGCTCAGTTTCCTCCTCCAGGAGCCCAGCACTGCTTGCCACCTCCTGGCCTCCTCCACCTGCAGGCCCCACGCCTGAGCCAAGGCCTATCTTATCTGGATTGCTGCCTAGTCTCCCAACAGGTCCCTTTACTTCCAGTCTTAATTTCTTCTAATCTTTCCTCCACCATGCCTCCAGAGTTATATTCTAGAATCCAAGTTTGCTTAAATCTGATATCTGCTTCGACTCTTTCAATGACTGTTCAGAGTAGCCTAGAGAACATTCAGACTCCTGAGCTGGACACGCAGGCTTTCCCTTGCTGTCCTCATCTTTACCCTCATCACCCACTCTGTCCTACATGTTTGCTTTGTTCCAGCCTTAAAAATACCACAGATTTTCTGAAGGATTTAGATCCTCTATATCTGTCTTTTTATATGTGCTGCTTCTGTCCTCCTACCCAGTTTTTTAATCAACTTAACTCCTATTTCTTAATCTAAACTCATGTCAAATGTTCCTTTCTCTTTGAGACTTTTCCTGAGAGGTCTCCACCTAGAGACCCATTTTGATTTCCCTACTCTGGGACCATATACTTATATACTTTTCCATAACTGTTGTTTTATTCATGTCTCATAGACAGTGAGCTACTTAAAGCTGAGACTATCCTTCTTCTTAATAAATAAATGACCAGCAATAGGATACATTGGGGCATATGAGGAAGCCATTTGGTGTAAAACTAATTGGGCCTGACATTGTTTTTTTTTCCCGCAAAAGGGGCCTGTAGCCTCTGTTCATCCATTGTATATCCGCCCTAAGCAATTAACATGTCCCAAAGACAAAAGCAATGCCCTTAAAGTGTAAATGCAACTTCCCCCACATTGGCATTTCCTTAAGTATAATCATTTCTCCCTAGGCTAGAATTTGATTGCTGTGCTCATCCTGTGACAACCCAACTCGAGACAACAGCCACGCCCATGGAGACAGCAGACCTGATACCCACTGTGTCCATCAATGGAGGTGCTGACAGGTCAAGGTTGCGGCTATTGTAAAAGGGACATTGCAGTCACATGTGGTCCATGTTCTTTGATGGTATATAACCATGCTGTACACCCCACTTCTTTGGAGTGCTCCATTTCTTTGTGAAAGGACTCTCCTGGGCTATATGGTCCTCAAAGTTTGGCTCTTAGTAAACTCACCCCAAGTTGGTTTTATAGATTTTTTTATGGATTATTTGCATCGACATTCTATTTGTCCCTCCATTGTCTGAACACAGTACCTGACACCTTGGGGGCACTCAGAAAATGTTTGGTGAGTGAATAAGTATGTGGGAGACCACACTGGGTGGAGCAGAAGGGGCATTTTGGGGAGAAGTAGAAAATTCTCTCATGTTCCTACCATAGTGATTGAGGCAGTGGGCTTTGGACCAGTTTGTCTCGGCACCAATCCCAGTTATCCTGCTTTTAACTGGAGAACCTGTGCAAAGTATTTAGTCTCTGTGTCTTAGTTTCCTCATCTATAAAATGGGGCTACTGAGAACTCCTGTCTCGTAGGGTTTTAGTGAGATGTAAATGCATTAACTTATGTAAAGTGTTTAGAAGAGCTCCTGGCGCATAGTAGGCATTAACATGTTAGCTGTTGTGTTATCATTATTGCTCTTATATCTTAACGATACTCTGGTTTTGAAAAGATATTTTCATAATATAGTTGATCCTCATTATTTGTGGATCCTGTGTCTGCACACTTGCCTACTAGCTATGTACTGGCAGCCCCCAAATCAACACTCATAGGGCTTTCATGTCCATTTGCACATAAGTGCAAAGTGGTGAAAAATTTGATTCACTCAAAGTACATGTTCCCAGCTGAGGGGAAGAAGGTGATGCTCTGCCCTGTTTTTTCAGCCCATACTGTAAGCAAGTGTCCTTCTTGCAGTCCAGTTAGTGCCTCATTTGTTATCTATTTGTGCCTTGTGTTAGTGACTTGCCTGTTTAATATGTTCCCCATGTGTAGTGCTGCAATGCTGCCTAGTGTTCCTCAGGGAAAGAGGCTGTGATGTGCCTTTACGGAGAAAGTATGTGTGTTCGACAAGCTTCTTTTAGACACGAGGTACAGTGCTGTTAGTATAAGTTCAATGTTAATATATCAACAATATATATTAAATAAGTTGACTTTAAAGAGAAACACACAGAGAAAAAGGTTATGTATTGATCAATTGAAGAAAATGTTACTAAGGCTTGCAGGAACCTAACCCTGCATTTCCCGTAGGAGCAGTGGGTCATATTCACTGATTCAGTGTTCACAGTGACTTTATAGAATGTCACACTGTGCATAACGAGAACTGACTGTATCTTATGTAATCCTAACATACTCCCTTACAACAGGAAGGGTAGGGGACAGGGTGTCCACATTCTACGGGCTATTACAGACCTTATGAGCCAAGTAGAGAATTTAAAATGTCTTGTGATCAGCATAAGAGCCATGACTTTTTTAGCAAGGAAGATCTATGATGAACTGATGTTTAAGGAAAAATTACCTGGCAAGAGACTGTAGTTTTGAGAGGAAGAGGGAGAACTGAGCCAGAAAGAAGACCAGCTGTTAAACTCTCCAAGTATTCCCATTGCTAGTTGAGGAGATTCGCAGCTAAGGTGCTGATGCGATAAAGGAAATGTAGCAGTCAAGGGATAAAATAATGGATTTGGTAACCATATATAGGGTGCAAGTTAGGCTGTGGTTCTCAAAGTGGGGTCCCTGAACCAGCAGCATCAGCAGCACCTGGGAACTGGGCAGAAATGCAAATCCTCTGGTGCTGCTGCAGACCTGCTGAACTGGAAATTCTAGAGTGAGACCTGGCAATCTGGGTTTCAACAAGGCCTCCAGGTGCTTCTGGTGCCCATCAAGTTTAAGAGCCAATGAAATAGAAAAATGATTCCAACATGTCACCATGCTCAGGTAAGCTGCAAGACAGGAAGATGGTATTTGTTTGGAAGATAAGACACAATTTAAATTTTAGGAAAAAGTAATTCAGTGTCTGTTTCCTCGTGAGGATTCCAAAGAGGCCATTTTAGCTCTCTGCATGTGAAGCTTTTTTTTCCACAATATGTTCTCCTTTAGAGAGCCCTTGGTAAGTTATTTACCACTTACCACATGTTCTGAGAGTTCCTTATTTCTTGAAATCCCCTTTCAGACATGAAAATGTACTTTATTTTTGTGCACAATCTTCTCTATTTAAAATCTAGAATTCTCTTCCTATAGGAACATGTATGGCACATGCAGCCTTACTGTCAATTTGGAATGTCATTGGATTGTTCCAAAAGCTTAGAATGTTTTAGAATTTAGAAGCTGATGAATAGAGAATTTATATGCTTCTGTGTAGGATTCATATTTTTCAGATGTCTAGAGGTATCCCAACTTGCCATTAATGTGGCCTTAAGATTTAGCAGAAGTTGAAAATCTGAGTACAGTAGAAAATTAATTATATCTGTAACATTAACATTTACAAAATAAATGATCACAATGCTAACGTATCAATAAGCACTTTCTATATTCTAGGCTCTGAAAGTATCTTGTTTACATAATAAACCTGATAAAGTTTCAAAAATGAGCCATTTAACTTTTCAGCAAAAGCTTGACTTGAGTGTATCTTGGTTTCCTTTATGACAATTTTAGCCTTAATGTCACAGTATTGTTTTCTTTTTCTGGGAATCAGATAATCTTCTATTTGTTGAACACTTTAATTTGTAATCGTCACTTGTATTTTGTGATATGCACGTATTCAAACAATCTATAAGAACTAACCCTTACCTCTCACATATAAGATTATACAGGAATAGAAGAATTTAAGCTGACTTTCTGTATATAATTGTTCAGCCAAAGAAGATGGCAGAGTCTACCACATACAATGATTTAGGGGTTTGAAGCAGTATCTTTCAATACAAATAATCTCAAAATTGCTAATATATAAAATATATTACTTACTGTGTTAACTAACCAAAATAGTTAAATTTGTTATCTTTCCTCCTTTTCTAAAGATGCACCCATTGTATAGATTCTGTACAAAGCTGCAAAGATCACTTTTTTCCTTTTCAAAATGTATTTATTTCAATTTTTAATAGTGAGAAACTTAGTGTTGGGTAAACTGCTGCACAATTGCTGGAAATGTTGAGACACATAATTTCCCCCCAAAGCCCCAGCAGATAGTTTTATGTCATGGCTGCTCATCCTTCTAGTTGCTGTATGTGGGCCTCAACATGGCCGGAGAAGTGGTGCGTCGGTGCGCGCCCAGGATCCGAACTCAGGCCGCCAGCAGCTGACTGTATGCACTTAACCGCTAAGCCACAGGGCCGGCCCTGACAGACTTTTTGAAAAGTGTAAATCTGAAGATAATGAAAAGTTTACTTCTCCAATGTCAAGTCCCTTTAGGATCTGATAGGCCTCTGTCTAGTTGTGCCCTGAAGAGATGGAAAATTAAGTACCAGCACAGAACACAAGGGAACAGGCTGCCAAATTGAGGGCTTCCCATGAACCACAGAGTGCCTGGCAGACTCTTGAAGATTGAATCTGGGCTTTGTCCATGGGTGGGCCCTGAGAGGAGGATTTTGCTTAAATGATCAGAGAATAGACAACCTCTTTTCTTGATATTAAGTAATATTTACCATGTATATTTCTTTATATATCTCTGAATAAAATAAAATTATAACCCGTATAGAAATCAACTCTTACTGACAAGCCCCACAGCCTTCTCTAGAGAGCTCAACAGAAAATGTCTCAGCTGACTGTGAATTGCTCTTCTCTGAAAGCCAGCCAGCCCTTCATTGATAGCCCTGGATAAGGAAGGCCAGATACAATTCTTTGAAGATGTTGAGCTGAATTCAGAACCAAAAATCCTACCTCCAATTGGCTCCTCTGTGAGAATGGATAGCCGGCTTTATTTCACAGGATGGGCAGTTGAGGTTTCAGATGAGATTAATTGCTCTGTTCCCCAGGGATAGAAAAGGAGGATTGTGACATTGATTCAGTGCTCAGATTTTGCAGGTAAAGGTAGGGTCTTAGAGGGGAATAAAGATTTCAGCAAATTGGTTTTTTGTTCTCTACAGTGGAAACAATTTAAGAAACAGTCTCTCACTCCAACTTCTCTTCCTTGTTCTCTATCTGTAATATCGCTGTAAAGATTCTCTGTATAAAAATTTCAGTCTTGGGCCGGCCCCGTGGCTTAGTAGTTAAGTGAGCACGATCTGCTGCTGGCAGCCCTGGTTCAGATCCCGGGTGCACACCGACGCACCGCTTCTCCAGCCATGCTGAGGCCACGACCCTCACACTGCAACTAGAAGGATGTGCAACTATGACATACAACTATCTTTGGGGATTTGGGGAAAAGAAGGAGGAAGATTGGCAATAGATGTTAACTCAGAGCCAGTCTTCCTCAGAAAAACGAGGAAGATTAGCATGGATGTTAGCTCAGGGCTGATCTTACACACACAAGCACAAATTTCAGTCTTTTTCTTTGCTGTCTGTTTATTATCATCTTTACAAATTCTTTGACTTCACCACCTTCTTGGCACCACAACGGTAGCCATTGAGATATAATTATAGATTCAGTTTTGCAATTTCATCCTCTTATCTCTATTTTCTCTGCCATTTCTTGGTATTAGTTCTTATTGTATCTTATGCTTGAAAACATTTGAAGCTTACAGTGTGTATCAGTTCCCTATTTTCTCAAATTTTTATTATCCAAGTGCCCTCAACTATCATTTTTTTAAAAAGAAGTGAAATACATAACAGAAAAATACACTGTAATAAAGTGACTACTTATAAAATTAAGTTCAACGTGAAATACCTCCCCATTTAACAGAGACCATCTTTTATAATTCACCATGCTTTAGTTTAGGCATGGTCAGTTTATCAATGATTTTTGGATGTTTTAAACCACATGAGATAAATACAGTGTAAGGTAAAATTGTTAGTCTTGCAGAACTTGTAGAATTTCGTGATGATTGGAGAAGTTCATGGTGGAGAACCTGAATCATATGCAAAGTAGTTAAATAATTAACAACTGACAGATTTTGTTAATTTGTTAACGATGATAATAAGACATACATGTTGAAAAGATAACTTTGCATATCAGAGTATTGTCAGAGGCCACTGGGAAAGTTCTTAATGTTCTCAAATACTACAAAAAGTGACCATTTTTTCATAAAAGATGTCATACATGATGGCATCATATACTTTTGTCAGAAAATTTGCAATGAAGAAAATTAACACTTGAGTAATTTTAGTTCTAACAATGTGTTCAAGATTACTATTAGGTTAAAAACACTTTTTAGAAATAAAGTGATAAATGATGTACTTGCATAATATTTAATGTTTTTTAGGAAAAAACTTTTTCACATTTAAAAAAAATATTTATTTGTATTTATTTTATGTTGAATTTATTCCTGGGCCCAAAGACTTGTTTTAATTAACTAACACCAATTCTTTTCAAACTCTTTCAAAAAGTTGAAGAGGAGAGAATACTTCTAAAGTCGTCCTATGGAGTTAGCACTACCCTGGTATCAAAGCCAAAGACACTAAGAGAAAAGAAAAGTACAGGTCAATAGCTATCATGAATATTGATACAAAAATCTTCAATAAAATAGTAACAAACAAAATTCAGCAGCATATTAAAAGGATTATACATCATTTTTACGTGGGATTTATTTCTGGAATACAAGGATGTTTCAATATATGAAAATGAAACAATGTAATTAACCACATTAACAGAATGAAGGAAAAAAAATGATCATTTCGATGGATGCAAAAAAAAGTGTTTGACAAAACTAAACATGCTTTCATGTTAAAAACACTAAAAAGCCCTCAGAGTAAAAGGAAGCTATTTCAACATAATAAAAGCCATATAGAGAAATCCACAGAGAATATCATATTCAAGGGTGAAAGACTGAAAGCTTTTTCTCTAAGATCAGGAACAAGGCAAGAAGGCCCACTTTCACAACTTCTATTCAACATGGCATTAGAAGTTCTAGCCAAAGCAATTAGACAAGAAAAAGAAAGAACTAGCATCCAAATTGGAAAGGAAGAAGTAATATTATATGTGTTTACACATAATATCTTATATGTTGAAACCCCTAAAAATTGTTCAAAAGAATTGTTAGAACTAATAAATTCTGCAGAGCAGTGGGACATAAAGTCAACATGCAAAAATCAGTTGTTCTTCTATACATTAATAATAAATAATCTGAAAAAGAAATTTAAAAACATTACGTTTTTATTTAAAATGGCATCAAAAAGAGTAAAATACTTAAGAATCAACTTACGTATCTAAAAATTCCAATGAAATATTTTTAATAATAGAAAAGTCTATACTAAAATTCATATGGACTCTCAAGGGACCCTGAATAGCCAAAACAATCTAGAAAATGAAGAACAAAGTTAGAGAACTCACACTTCCTGATTTCAAATCTTACTACAAAGTAATCAAAACAGTGCAGTACTGGCATAAATACACACAATATACTAATGAAATAGTATAGACATCCCTGAAATAAACCTTTACTTATATGGTCAAATGATTTTTGACAAGGGTGCAAAGACCATTCATTGGAAAAAGGATAAGTTTTTCAACAAATGGTGCTGGAAAGCTGGATACCCACATGCAAAAGCATGAGGTTGGACCCTTACCTTACATCATATACAAAAATTAACTCAAAATCGATCAAAGATCTAAATGTTAGAGTTGAAGCTATAAAATCCTTAGAAGAAAACACAAGGTAAAAGCTACATGTCATTGGGTCCAAATGCCATTGCCAATAATGCTTTCTTTAATATGACACCAAAGACATAAGCAACAACAAAAAATAATAACAAATTGGACTTCATCAAAATGTAAAAGTTATCTGTATCAGAAGGTACTATCAACAGAGTAAAAAGGCAACCCACAGAATGGTTGAAAATATTTGCAAATCACATATCTGATAATGGATTGAGATCTAGAATATATAAAGAACTCCTACAACCCAACAATAAATAAAAAAACAATTTAAAAATGCACAAAGGACTTGAATAGACTTTTCTCCAAAGAAGATATAAAATGGCCAGTAAACACATGAAAAGATACTCCACATCACTAAATATCAGGAAAATGCAAAATCAAACCAAAATGAGATACATCTTCACACACATTAACATAGTCACTATCACAAAATCAAAAAATAACAAGTGTTGGCAAGGATGTTGAGAATTTGCGACCTTTGTGCAATGAGGGTGAGAATATAAAACTGTGGAAAACAGTATGGCAGTTCCTTCAAAAATTAAAAATACAATTACCATATTATCTAGCAATTACACTTATGGGTTCTGAAATAATAGAAAAAATATTTCTCAATCTCTGCCTCCAGTTCCTGGCAATGAGCTGCTAAAACCTTTGTAATTTCTTAAATGATAAGAACAATAGGAGCATCTCTTATTCTAATATTTGTCTTTGACACCATCCCTTACACAGAGCCCCTAAAACCCTTGTAATTGCTTTTTTTTTTTGAAGAAGATCAGCCCTGAGATGACATCCATACTATTCCTCCTCTTTTTGCTGAGGAAGACTGGCTCTGAGCTAACATCTATTGCCAAGCCTCCTCCATTTTTTCCCCCAAAGTCCAAGTAGATAGTTGTATGTCATAGTTGCACATCCTTCTAGTGGCTGTATGTGGGATGTGGCCTCAGCATGGCCGGACAAACGGTGCATCAGTGCGCATCCGGGATCTGAACCTGGGCCTCCAGCAGCGGAGCACGCGCACTTAACCGCTAAGCCACAGGGTAAGAACCCTTGTGATTTCCTAAGTGATAAGAAAATTAGGAGAATCTTTTGTTTTATTGAGGTAACTCTGGTTACGCTCCTGGATGGCTCCTGGATGGGGGCTGGTCACCAGAAAGACCAAGCCATGATTAGAAGCTTGATATTTTTAGCTCTACCCCTTATCCTCCAGAGGGGGTAAAGGGGCTGGAAACTGAGTTAGTAATTGATCATGCCTACGTGAGGGAGCTTCCATAAAAATCCCAATAGAAAGAGGTTCAGAGAGCTTCCAGGTTGGCAGTGACAAGGAGTGCCTGGACAGTGGTGAACCTGGAAATGGCATGAAAGCTCTGTGCTCCTTCTCACATACCTTTCCCTGTGCACCACTTCCATCAGGCTTTTCTTGAGTTATATTCTTTATACTAAAGTGGTGATCTAGTAAATGTTTCTCTGAGTTTTGTGAGCCACTCTAGCAAATTAATCAAACCCAATGAGGACGTTGTGGGAAACTCTGGTTTATAGCCAGTCAGTCAGAAGTACAAGTAACAGCCTGGGCTTGTAACTGGCACCTGAAGTTGAGGTGAGGTTGGGTGGGGGTGCAGTCTTATAGGACTGAGTCCTCAACCTGGGGAATCTGATGTATCTCTGGGTTGACAGCATCAAATTGAGTTGAATTATCTGAAGACCAGCTGGCATTCCAAGAATTGCTTTTTGGAGGTGTGGGGAACCCACCCACGTGTGAAAAAATGAATCTCAGAACACCTTTTGTGGGCGTACACCCAAAAGAATTGAATGCAGAGTTATACACATATATGTACACCCATGTTCTTAACAGCATTATTCAAAATAACCAGAAGCTGGAAGAAAGCCAGATGTCCATCAACGGATGAATTGACAAAAAAAAAGTGGTGTATACCGAGAGTGGAATACCATTCACCCTTAAAAAGGAAGGATTCTGACACATGCTATGACATGGATGAACCTTGAGGACTTGATTCTAAGTGAAATAAAGCCATCCACAAAAGGAAAAATACTGTATGATTCCACTCATATAAGGTACTTAGAGTACTCAAATTCAAAGGAATAGAAAGGAGAATGGTGGTTCCCAAGGGCAAAAGGGAGGGATAACAGGGAGTTGTTGCTTAATGGGCACAGAGTTTCAGTGAAATGTGAAAATAGTTCTGTGGATGGTTGGAGGTTATGGCTACACAATAATGTGAATGTACTGAATGTCACTGAACTGTACACTTAAAATGGTTAAAATGGTGAGTTTTATGTTATGCATATTTTATGACCATTTAAAAAAATTAATTATTTTCAACAAATGAACAAATAGTAGCTACATGCAATAGCATGGATAAATATCCTAACCATAATGCTGCATAAAAGAAATATATTCAAAAGGCTATATACTTTTTAATTCCATTTATATAAAATACAAAAAAGAAACAAAACCGAGGTCTGGCTTCCAGGAATCGTGGAGTAGCTTGTTGAACTAACGGTCTCACAGATAACAATGATAAAATCTGCATAAAGTATTATATATATTTATATAGAATCATGTATTTATATGTAGTACACATATAATAAATGTGTATATGTGTGTATGTATAAATCTCTTACAAAAGCAAGCAGAACTGTGAGGGAGTCTTCCCTTAAATGATGGGAATTGCACCAGGAGATATTTGCAAGCTTGATTCTTTTGCCTCAAAGCATTCCAAAATCTGTACATGGCCCAGACAGGGGAAAACATACAGTCTTACTTGTAATGTTAGAGGATATATTTTGGGGCTGACAGAGTAGCTGGAAAGTTAGGAGAGAAATTCTGGAAGGGAGGGAGACACAAAGAGGAAAATCTCAAAATATATATGTAAGTCTCCCCCCCACACACACCCAATAGGCAGATATTTGAACAACAACATGCAGGGTAGGCCCCAGAGAGCCTAGTGTAAAAACAGCAATTGGTAGATGAAAGAACTGATCAAGGGTTTCAGCTATGCTCACTGTAAAGGAGAGAAGATTGAAGTTTCAGTCTAGTCATGTTAACTTCCTGTTAGAAAAATAACAGCTCTCTTCAAAGGAATACAATAGAATCCAGAGTCTCTATAACTATCATTCATGGTTTCCAGTAGACAGTTTAAAAAATCATGAGATTTGAAGAGATAGGAAAATGTAATCCATGTATGACCAAAAGCCGGCAGTAGAAACTCTCCCGAAGGTGTTGCAATTAGCAGACATGGATAAGAAAGTAGATATTATAAAGATGATCATGGTGGTAAAGAAAAATATTCCCATAATGAATGAACAGATGTGGAAACTCAGCAAAGTGGAAATTACAAAAAAAAACAAATAGGAAGATGAAATAAAAAATACTTTTGAGTTTACATGTACATTAGAGACAGTAGAAGAAACATGAAGATAGAGCAATATAATTTATCCAGTCTGAACAAAAGAATGTAAAAATTTTGAAGAAAAATGAAGAAAGCCTTACCTGTGAGATGATTGAGTTCCCAGCGGAGAGGAGAGAGACAGAAAAATTAAATGAGGCAGAAAGGTAAATCAATAAGTAATAGTATAAAATTTCCATAATTTGGTTGAAAATCTAAAATTTTAGATCCAAGAAAGTCAGGAAACCCACAAAATAATATACAAATTAAACCAGACCTTGGCACATGATAGTCAAGCTGCTAAAATGCAAAGACAAAACAAAAATCTTGAAAGCAGTCAGGGAAATCCATATATACAGGGGAAGACTACATACAGGGAGAAATAATGTGAATGATGGATGATATATTATCAAAAACAAAAGAGACAAC
This sequence comes from Diceros bicornis minor, assembly GCF_020826845.1. Classification (NCBI taxonomy): domain Eukaryota; kingdom Metazoa; phylum Chordata; class Mammalia; order Perissodactyla; family Rhinocerotidae; genus Diceros; species Diceros bicornis. The sequence goes on from NW_026691418.1 coordinate 2,810,229, forward strand.
TCAACAGCAAAACAACAACTTTCAAGTGCAGAAAGAAAACACAAAAGTCAACACAGGATTCTATATTTAGCAGATCTCACTTTCAAAAAGGAGGCAGAAGCCACAATAATATTCCACACACCTAGTAGATGGCTAAAATAAAAAATAAAATTGCAAATACCAAGTGCTGGTGAGGACAAGGAGCAACTAGAACTGGGAATGCAACATGATAGTTGCATTAGGAAAACGGTTTAACAGGTTCTTATAAAGTTAAACAGACACTTATTATATGATTCAGATATCCCACTCCTAGGGATTTACTGAAGAAAATTGAAAACTAATGTTTAAACAAAAATCTTGGTGTGAATGTTCATAGCCATTTTATTCACAATTGCCACAAGCTGGAAATAAACTAAATGTCCTTCATCAGGTGAATGGGGAAAGTAACTGTGGTGCACTGGGACATTAGAATACTACTTGGCAATAAAAAGGATAAACTCTTGATTTACACAACAACATAGATGAATCTTGCCTGCATTTATCTAAGTGATGGAAGCCCGATTCAAAAGGCTATACAGTATATGATTTTATTTATATGACGTTCTAGAATAGTCAGAATTACAGAGATGGAAATGATCAGTGGTTGCCAAGGGATGGAATGGGCGAAGGGGTTGACTAAAAACGGACAGCATGAGAGAATTTTGGGGGGTGAAAAAAACAGGTCTGTATGGTACTGTGGAGGTGGATACACGACCATAAAGTTGTCAAAACCCATAGAAGTGTACACCAAAAAGAGTGAATTTTACTCTGCACATTTTAAAAATCAATCAGGATGCTTGGGAACACAGATGGAATGCAGTGACAAATGAATCTCAATGTATTACAAGCATGTGACATAACCACACAGAAGGCGTGGGGATATGTTACTTTGGAATAGAGTGTGTTGATGGTATACTGTAAAACAAAACTACTGGACTCACTGTAATCTAGGTGGTAAATTTGTTTTTCATAAGGGTATGAGTTAGCAATTCTGAAACTAGTTGACACATTAGTAAATATATTGTAGCTAACTGGAGTTAAGTTTCTCACTGTTGGTGAAAGAAGTTAAAAATAAACAAAAGGAGAATGCTAGAATAAACTCTGTGGTGCTGGCTAGGAGTTGGAAGTATCAGTATGAAACCATGTCTCTTCTAATATATCTATCCAGATAGATGGATAGATTGATAGGTTGGTAAATTGATAGATAGATGTGTATACCTGAGTTTATATTCATACATACATTTCCAGGCTCTTCTGAGAGGGTCTAGAAGCAGTGACACCCTAGTATCAATGAGCACACATAGCTCCCAGATGTTGGTTTCTAAATATCATTCACTAATAAAAAGAAACAGGTTTTCTTGGAGAAATGGCTAATTCCAGGGCTGGACATGGAAAATAAAAGATGAGCCTGGATCATCTTGTAGTTCCAGAAAGTAGGAAACTGATTTAAATAAAACACAGAAAATGATGAGGTGAGTCAAAAGGAATCAATCTGAAAGACTTCCCAATGGCTCAAGCTGGAAAACTGTGAGCAACATTATAAATAATGGTAGCATTGGATTATTACACAGAGAATAAAATAAATATCCATGAGTCTATACTGACATAAAATAAATTAAATAAGAAAGGAAGAAAGAAATAGGAGTAAAAAAGAATGAGAGAAAGAGAGAATGAAAGGAAGAAGTTAGAGAGAGGGAGGGAGGGAAACTTCCTCACAGAATTCCAAATAATAAATGTGGCTGGATAGCATAAAAGAGAAAATCGCGACTAGAACACCACAGTAATAATTATTGTGGGTAAGGCTGACTGATGAATGCAAAAACTGTGGGTGAAACTTAAAGAAGAAACAGTACATTTGCAGAACCTCAAATCATCTGCCTCCAAATACTTTACTTTTTTCTGTTAATTTCTTTAAAAGACCTATGACTATTGAAAACAAAATTTATAACACTGTATTGTGGGATTTATAACATGGGAGGATGTAAAATTTATGACAACAATAGCACAAAGGACAGACAGAGGTAAATGTACCCGTTCTGTAGCAAGTCTTCCATATTTTACATTGATTAAACTGGTGCAGTGTTAAGTCTAGGTAGGTTGTGATATGTTTAACATGCATATTGTAATCTGGACCAACCACTAAAAAATGCAAAGGTGTGCCTCTTAAATGCTAATAAAGGAATTAAATAGCATACAAAAAGGGTTACTACAAGAATGTTCACAGGAGATGACCTGCACATCCCCAGGAGGAAGATGAGTGCACTGTGGGGCATCCACAGAGCAGAACGCCCACAGCCATGCCGAGGAGCAAACGCTGACACACACATGCTGGGTGAGTCTCATCAACCTCGTACCAAGGGAGGCAAGCTGAACAGAAAACAATACACTTGGGATGATTTCAGCCAAGATGAACCTAAGGTGAAAAAACCAGGACAGGTGTTGACTCGGGGGAAGGAAAAATTTCCTAGGAAGGAAAAAGAAGGGGTTTTCTGGGGGTGATGGAAATATCCTATTCTTAAAGGGGTGAAAGTTATATGGGCATGTTTATTTGCCAAAACTGTACGGTTGAGATTTGTGCCTTTCAGTGTGTGTACCTCTTACCCCACCGCCACACACAAAGGACTAAAAGAATAATAAAGTGAAGTGGAATGGAATGGAGTGAGGATGAAACAAAAATGGCAGACGATTAGTAGTTGTTGAAGCTGGGTGAGGGGCCTTCTGTGCTACTTTGTTTATTTTGTATATTGTTTAAATTGTTCTGTAATAAAACACATGTATAAGAAGACAAACTCGATAAACAGTGTTCACTTGTAAGATGTCAGTTACCTTTGGGGAGGAAGGAGGGAGAAAGGGATTGTTGGTGCCTGAGTGAAGCTGGTGCTAGTTCTTGGTCACACAAGTGTGTTCACTTTGTAATAATTCTTTGAGGTTTATATGGATGACTTCTGCATATATTTCTGTACGCGTTATACATCAATAAATATTTTAAATCCTGCATATTTGTACAAAGGTACTAACTCAATATCTCAGAATAACAGCAATGTTTTCTTTGAAAGTGGAACACGTTCACTCATGACATCATCAGATGGATTTTAATACTCCCAATTATCTATTAATGCCCTCACCCTTGCGTGGGCTGCCAGGATTGCTCCATTTATGCCTCAATTTGGCAAGTGGCATGGCTTTGAGTTTTTATGAGTATGGGCCCTTCTGGTGGGTGGATTCCAAGAGGAGGCTCTCTGCAGCGACCCTGACCACGGGGTCCTGAGGGAGGATCATGGCATGCTGGAGGGATGTAGGGGATGGTAGGACAGGGGGCCTTAAAAGGCAAAATCCAGGATCCCATGCACCCGGTATTTCCATTTTAGATATTGAATTTACATTTCAAATACTGGCCAGGGAGCTTCCACCAGGGCTGCAAGCATCCTCAGCAACAACCAGGCAGGTGAGTCCCACACCTACCTGAGTACTGGCCTCAAAGTATGCAGCCCAACCACACTGCACATACTCTGGGGGATGTGCAGGGCATGGACAGTTGGCGTGGTATAGAGAAGAGGTGGGGTAGAAGGTGGGGTGTAGAAACAGAGGGGCATGGGTCATGGGTGGAGGGACAGTAGGGAGTTGTGTCCCCTAGCTGTGCATGCTGGGAGCTTTTGTCTCTTAACCATTCCTGGCTGGGAGCTTGCAGGACTGCAGGACTACAACTCCCAGGATGCTTGGGGCACGGGGTGGTGCCTAGCCCTGGGGGGAGGAGCAGGGCAGTGAAGACTCTGCCAAGGGCCAAACCGCCATTGACTCAGGACTCTGGTCCTGCACCCGCTTCACGTGGACTGAGTCGCAGAGGGATGTGACGGGACGAGAGGGACCAGGGAGTTAGGAGGGTGTGGCGGCTTCATGGGCAGCCGTGGGCCTGCAACGTGCAACTGCTTTTGTCCAAAATTGAAGCCAGACTCTCACCTCTTCCCCACCGCCTCCCTCTGTTGTTTGATTCCTCCTCCCAGCTGCATGCCTGTGGGTCTGTCCACAGCCTCCTACCTAGTCCAGGGCCAGGTACTACTCCAAACAGCTTATGAGAACTGGTTTGACATCCCAGAAACTTTCCACTTTGCCTGCTGCTCTCTGCCTTCTCCAGCCAAAGTGCTATCATTTCATCATCTTGTGGGAGACATTCGTCCTTGTGGCCCCTCTTGGAAGCACAACTTAAGAGCTTTGCAGGGTGGTAGCATTGGTTGTTGCTTGCCTTTTTCGCAGATGTGGAAGTTGAGGCATCTATGAGGCTAAGTAGTGGTTTCCCCAGGATCCAGTAAGAGCAGAGGAGAAGAACCCAACTCCCAGGCAAGTATCTAGTAGGCCATTTTCACCAACCCATTCCAGTGCAGAGGCCTCCGAAACAGCATCCTTAAGATGAGAATAGCTTAAGCATTTTGCCCTTTAGATTGATAGCCTAATCTGAGCTCAGGCCTGAGTGGCCAGTCTCTTAGGGACCTGGGTGGTGACTCTGATCCCTCAGGAAGAGATCGGTGGTCCAGCTTTGGGAGAGGCATGTTCATGGTAGACAACACTTGGGCAGCATTTGAAACCCGTCAGCTTTAACATCTCTGCTTTGGATTCCGGCAAATTTCCTGGATAAACACGCCTAGGGATAGTCAGATGTACCGTATTCTTTAAATATTGATTAAAGTAGTGAAAAGAACAGAACATAAAGTATCCTGCTTATTTGCAAAAGATAAAATGCAAGCAAGACCTTCCTCTTAATTTTTTTCTGCTCATTCTCTTGGCTGCACTGTAAGCTTGAAGGCAGAAACAAAAAACTTGAATTGCCATATTCTCTTTTCCTGAGATTGGTAAATTAACTTAAAAGTCTTATTTAAACCTGTGGAGGAATGATTAGCAGCTCTCATGACTCTTATATCATCCTTAAAAATCTGGTCGTTGATCTAAATGAAAAAAGTCCTTGTTTATATTACCCATCCCAATAGGTTACATTTCCGATTCCTGAATGTGAGATATTATCAAAACAACTGGAAAATCTGGTCATGGAAACTGGACCCTGTCACTTTGTCAAGAATTTTCCTCTTTATGAATTAATGACACATGAATTCTTTAACATTTTTGTAAAGAGTGGATGAGAAACTCTATAGTGTCTCTGAATGTGGCTTGACGCGGAAGTCTTGCTAGACCACATCCTCAGGTACTTCTCTCGTGTTCAATAGGCCCAGGTGATAGTTGGGGTGGTCAGTTGCAGCGCCACTCCCCCAGCCCCCAGTGTTCCATCCTACTCTGGCCTGTGACCTCTTCAGGGGGTTCTGATGACACTCGTCCAAGTGTTGGAAGGAGACATTGTAACATGAGGATATTCCTCATCTTGAAAGAAGAATTCATGGAGAGGAAAGTCTAGGGGTCTTTGTGCTCTGATGCGTTAGTGTTGGGGTGTGGCTGCAGTGACCACTGTGCTCCCAGCAGTCCCCACAATGGCTGTCTCAGACATTTGATCTCCTGGCGCAACCACAGCAGTTGTTGACGGAGCTGGGCGGTCGTCGTGGTTTAGTGTCTTCCATCAGATTTTGTGGCTCTGACCCTCCTCTGCTCACCCCCTTCTCATTCCTAACTGCTGCGTTGATTGCTTTGTAGTTGTTTGCTAGGAGCCACTGTGTGTAACTGGATTTCACAGTGTCTTTAGGGACCCACTCTCACTACACGAGTCACTGTACAACAGCCACTGATTCTGTTGTAATCCATATTCGTCCTCTCCAGTGGAGATGTGAAGAACCCTGTTTACTCGGAGCTCCTCTCATTCTCATGCTGCTGGAGCTGCTTACGAAGCTGGGCATCTTGTCTTTGGTCTCATCAACATTATTCTTTTCATCAATTATTCTTAAATCATATATGACTTTGTTAATAATGTGGACACTCGCTGTCACAGGCACTTGTATGTATCTTCCCCAACAGCTCTGTGAAGTAGGCATGTGATCCCCATTTTACAGGGGGGACACTGAGGTTCAGAGAGGTCGAGTAGCTTCCTTCAAACAGTTTCTTGGTGCATTTTGAGTCTCCACCTGGAACTCCGCCTCTCAGGTGTGTGCACTTAGCTGGTGTTCCACTTTGTGCCTCTCTGCCAGCCTCCCCAAAGGCACATGCCCCATCCTGAGTCCATTGTCTGCTTGATGGCAGTCACCCTGCACAAACAGGCCCTGGGCGGGGAGTGGACTAGCATGGCGTGTTCGTCCGTCCTACAATGGGCAGGTTCTAGATTTATTGTGAGAGCTGGAGCAGTGGAAGATACTGACCATCACTCACCTGGAAGTTTTGTCATGTAGAAATATTCCACTGACATTTTGCAGGTGTTATGTCTTCATTGCTTCTCTGGGCTTTCTCCTACAGTCCGTGCTGTGCAGTAACATACAGTACAGAGTCTGGTGAACATAATACTGTTAGCCTGCACCAAACGGTCACATCACTCATTTTTCTAATTATGAAAGAAATACATACTGTAAAAAAAAGTCAAATTACACAAATCTATGTAGAGTAAAGTGAAACTTTCCCTTTCCATCCTCTTCCCTGCAAACTCACTCCTCTACTCGGAAGGAACTATTAAGAAGTTGCAGCTTATTCTTCTGGACATTTTCTATGAATATATAAATACACATAAAGTTTTTTAACATAAATAAATTACATAAATACATCGTTTTACAATTTGCTGTTTCCCAAACCATATATCATAGACGTCTCTCCTTATCAGTGTACGTCACTCTAACTTAGCTCTTAAGAAGTTTTAAAGCTACTCCAAAGAGCAGGAATACCATGATCTGATTATTTCTTCTTTGATGGAGATGGGGTTAGTTCCAGTTTCACTATTATACATAATGCGGCAGTAAGATCCTTGTATGGAATTTATTACACTGCTATTCAACTGCTTGATTTTCTTTGTTTCCTTTTAGTCAGAGACTATGATATATTTTTAACAATGTTATGGGAATTGTTTTATAGGGATATTAATTTTATCTCTGAATAAAGACATTTATGGGGAAACTGGATTTCAAGGTCATCCATCTCAGTATTCTGGAGAAAAATCATGAAACTTCAAGGTATTATGCTTGATCCATCACATTCTAACAATTCATGTTAACAATTTAAAGTTGAATGTTTTAATAGCCTCTACTCTCTTTGTTCAGAAGAAGGATGACTTTTTCCTGTCTTGAAAACTTCTGACTCCAAGGGCTCTCAGTTGGGCTTCAGAGAGGATACAATATTGGTGTTGTATCTGTTTCTCTTCAGCTGTAGGCTGCATCTTCTAAAGATCATAGAATTGAACATGAGCCAACCGATATATGTTATTTGGGTCAAAAATTCAAAGTAATGAACCCAAGATAGGAATCTATAACTTTGTTTCTTAACAAAGCATTTCCTTTGATATCTTCATGTCTCTATGATTACTAGTAAAAACCACCTATGGATGAAGAGACCTGGTTCTGCTAGTCATGTCTGGCTTTAACATCCATAGTTAAAGCTGCCACATCCGTAGGTAGATTAGACTTGACCTCTCTACGACCTCTTCCCTTGGTCTTTGACCTGGGAAAAATAAGAATTTAAAAAATCTGTTTTTGGGGTGGCCCCGTAACTTAGCGGTTAAGTGCGTTCACTCCGCTGCTGGCGGCCCAGATTCGGATCCCAGGCGCGCACCGATGCACCGCTTCTCTGGCCATGCTGAGGCCGTGTCGCACATACAGCAACTAGAAGGATATGCAGCTATGACATACAACAATCAACTGGGGCTTTAGTGGGAAAAATAAATAAATGAAATTATTAAAAAATAAACAAACAAACAAACAAAAAGCTGTTGTTACTAGCACTGAATGCTAGAAATGCCCATTAAAGATTGAGTTTGATTTGGTAAACCAAGGGAGTATAAGCAGAACAAAGTCTTTAATATCTATAAAATTTCAAAAAATTCTAATTTTTTAAAATATAACTCTATTTTTGCCACATGCAAACTGTATATATATTAATGAAATATCCCTCTGTCCATTTCTTAAGTTGCCCCCATTGATTTGATGGATTTATCCTCTAATCTGGATTCCAAGTGTGAAAGAACATCTTGGTCCTTCAAAGAAAAGAAGCCATTGAAATTTAATTTTCTTTTAACTCGGCATCCTACAGGTTTGAGGAACAAATTATCATGTAATAATACAATGATTTTGAAATCTAATTGTTAATTAGAGGGGTGTAAGGGATGATTGAATGGTGATTCATCCCCATGGTCAGGGGTATTGTACACATGGACGTGTAAACACGATTCAGGAAGCGGCTTCCTGAATCCCCGTGACATGCCTGAGAACCACCGTGCAGGAGGATCTAGGGTCACAGCCATCTGCCTCGATATCCTGGGTTACATATAGATCCAGAGGTCTTGAGAGTGGCTTCAGAGCAGGTAACTTTTATCTATTTTTCCCCTTCTTTCTCTCCAGCTTATCTCAAACAGTCTTGAGTATCATGTTTTAAAGTAAGACCAATTATAGTTATTTACATGAGCTTCTTGTACATTACTTTAGAGTGATAATCAGGCATACCATTAAATATCATTTAATCCATCTAATTAAATTTGTTGTACCTTTTAATTGATTAGAACACTCAAGTTGGTTCAGAGTTTGATATTCACCAAGTGTGTTAATCTCCTTAGAACTGCCATGTGCCTCACTCCTCTTATTAGTTTATCTTTGGCCCATCACAAGATTTATAGAATAAAATCATCATAAATTAAGATAATGTACTGTCTTTTTGATGACCGGGAGGAACATGGGTCCATTTTGGAAATATGCCCCTCTGTCTTGTTCCCCATGGGAAGTTTCTGGTCACTAGGTCTCCAGTGGCTTGCACGAGCCCTAGGTCTGTAATAGCTTGGTGCCTCTCCTTCTAATTGGGGTAGAAATAAAAGAGGTCAGAGAGACTTATTAACGTTTTGGTTGCATGAAGTCTTCTACGAAGACCATCCATGCATATTGTTCTGGATAGCTCTCTGTTCCTAAGACTACTAGTTATTTTAAGGGCTTGTCAGGAACTGTGAAAGGTCCGATGTTTTACCTTACTTGCAAACCAATAAGTTAGCCTACCATGGTCTTACAGATGTTGGCAAAAGTCACAAGACCCATGCGTCAGAGACAAAGGACTTAATAACACAGCAATAGCAGTGGCCAGAGTATCAGCATTTGCAGCGGTTCACTAAAACCCACTTCCTACAGTGTGATACACAGTGGACCAGGTGAGATGCAGAAGGTTTCAAGAACTCAGAGCTTAAGGAACTCATATCTTTGATAACTGGCAGGAAGTCTACTGACCTTTGCCCCGGGGAGGGGTGTTATTTTTATTATACTGAGCAGTAAGAAATAATGGTCTCAGAGGAGGCCATTATTTCTATCTTCCAAGGCTGACAGCTCCTTACATACATCCTTGAAAAGATAGCCTGGTTTTACTGGCTTTCAAAGATAAGATTGAATGAGACTTGATCATCATTCTGTTCTTCTGTTTCCTTTATTGAGGTTGTACAAATATGCTCTTTTCTCTGTAAAGTTCACTAACTTTATTCACATATAAGGAATGCTTTTAGTTTTATTTATGAAGTTGAAATTTTCTTATTACAGAAAATGATGAAACTATTATTGGTTGGATGTGAAAGTATGTTTTTCCAGGAAAAATGTGAAAGAAGATCGGTACTCACAGAACTTTGCCACAAGGAGCTGATAGCAACTTAAATGATTTTAATTTGAATACTGTTTTGTACAACTTTCTTCCATCTTACTTCGTCCTCTCTGCTTCCTGTAATTCCCATATGGGAATGGGGCAGTTTCAGAGATTCACTGAACTCATTTACAATATTCAAATGATTTTGTCTGTTGTGGTTTTTTTATTGAGATAAAGTTGACATACAAACTTAAATTAGTTTCAGTGCTACAACATAATGATTCAATGTTTGTATATATGTTGAAATGATCACCACAATAAGTCCAGTTAACATCCGTCCCCATATAGAGTTACAAATATTTTCTCTTGTGATGAGGACATGGCATATTTCAAGGTGCAGAAGAATCAACGATGATGTCATACTTTTCCATATACAGCTTGATGAATTTGGACATATGTATACACTCTTGAGACTGTCACCACCATCAAGGCCACAGACATATCCATCACCTCCCAAAGTTTTCTCTCAACTCCTTTATTACTATTATTCTCTGGTAAGAACTCTTAATATCTACTCTGATAGCAAAAGTAATGTATGCAATACAGTCTTGTTAGCTGTAGGCATTATGCCGTATCCTAGATCTCCAGAAGTTATTTATCTTGATAACTGAAACTTTGTATCATTGAACATCAGCTCCCCATTTCTCCATCCCCCCAAGCCCCTGGCAACCACCATTCTAACCTCTGCTTCTTTGAGTTTGACTATTTTAGATTCCACAAATAAGTGAATATTTGCCTTTCTCTGTCTGCCTTAGTTCACTTAGCACAATATCTTCTAGGTGCATTCATGTTGTCAAAAATAGCAGCAATTCCTTTTTTTTTCAAGATTGACGAATATTCCATTTCTAAAGATTTTTATTTTTTTAATTTTTTCCCCCCAAAGCCCCAGTAGATTCTCGTATGTTATAGCTGCACATCCCTCTAGTTGCTGTATGTGGGATATGGCCTCAGCATGGCCGGAGAAGCAGTCCGTCCGGGCGCGCCCGGGATCCGAACCTGGGCCACCAGCAGGGGAGCGTGCACACTTAACCGCTAAGCTACGGAGGCGGCCTCGAATATTCCATTTCTTTATCCATTCCTCCATCAGTGACGTTTAGGTTACTTCCATATCTTGGCTATTGTGAATTAGCTGCAATGGATATTAGAGGGCAGGTATCTCTTTGAGATCCTGACTTCAATTCCTGTGGGTGTATACCAGAAGTGGGATTGCTGGATCATATGCAAATTTTCATTTTTGGGGGAACCTCCATACTGTTTTCCATAATGGCTGTACTAGTTTACATTCACACAAGGGTTCCTTTTCTCCACATCCTCACCAACATTTGCCATCTTTAGTATTTTTTGGCAATCGCCATCTTAACAGGTGTGAAGTGATAGGTCATTGTGATTTTGATTTGTATTCCCTTATTAGTGATGCCGAACAACTTTTCATACACCTATTTACCACCTGTAGGTCTTCAGTGGAAAAAGTTTACTCTGGTCCCTTGCCCATTTTTTAAATTGATTTGTCTTTTTGTTTTTGAGCCAACACAAAAAAAGGAGAACAAAATTTCCAGGCATTATGGGTGCTTACCAGTTGATGCAGATGGCTTTGTCTTTACAGTTGTACAAAAAGATCATGTTTCCTGCTTTTTCGTCAGCTTGTCATAAGACCAGCAGTAGCTGTGTCATGGCAGATAATCGGGATCTTCTGGGTTTGGAGCTTTACAAAATAAATGAGTGGTAAGGAATTTTTTTATTATTCCAAGGAAATTATTGTGATCATAGTCCATGGAATCCAGGATTGATAGGTGTAGGAGGAGATTAAGGTGAAGATTGGTGATCTGGCATTTCTACTGATCTTGATGGACAGGTATCTACTGTATGAGTGTTTGAATAAAAATATTAGAGACCAGGAATTTGTGGTGGGTGAATATTTCTTCTGAATTATTTACTTTTGAAAATAACCATTTGGATTATGTGAACGTCTGGGATATGGGAGAAAGTCGCTAAAAAGGGGTGGTTGATAATATCACTGTTGATTTAACTTCCATGAAAACCAAGTGATCAATCGATTAAGCAAATGAGTAGTCAGAAAACACAGAAATCGTAGGATTTGGTATTTAGTAAAGAACTGGGGACTGAGTCTCCTGAAAGAGAGTGCCAGGACTTGTGAGGTTGAGAGTGACAAGGACAAGAAGAGAATAGAAACACACTCAAACAAGGAGGGCGTGTTAACAGGATGGAGGGGCGGAAATGATCTGGAGGAGCCTTGAGTTTTGACCTTGAGCTTTCTGTTCTTGATGTGAATCTGTCTGATGACATCCCAGGACACAGGCCAGATCTATCCCCAGTGGGTAGGGGGAGGGTGGAAGTACAAAACAGCCAGGATAATTGTCCTAAAAAGGCAGGCTTCCTTTATCATTTGACCCAAATTCATGATTTGTTTTTATAGGGTAAGAGGAAAAGAAGGATGATAGGCATGTCTTCATAGAGGAAGCACTGTAACTGTGGGAACCAGTCCAAACCAAATCCTGGTTTAACCATCTCCATTCTTTTGAGGATGTCCAGTGACATATTCAAGAGGCCAGTTACTAGAATCCCATCCCATCCTGGCAATGAATGCCCTCTGAGAAAACAACTTGGACAAGCCCCACCAGATCTGCTGGCCCAAGAGACCGCAAGGACTCCAGGCCTGCAGCAGTGCAGGACGACTTGTAAGTCCTTTCAATCTTGCCAAAACGTTGAAAAAACATTCACCTAGTCACACAGGTGAATCCCTGCCAGGTGTGCTCTCAGGTGGTCTGCATTCCAGGTCCCATGCCCACTCCTGCTGGTCTTCAGATTTGGCAGAGATGATTCCAGGAAGTGATCTGTGCATTCCACAGCTCCACTGCGGAGGTATCAGGAAGGAGGAAAGGGCAGTGAAGAGCACAGGAGGGAGATTGGTGATAGCAATGATGGCGGAAAGACTTGCTAGTGAGGCAGAGAAAGTGAGGGGCCAAGAAGGCCGTCTTGACAGCAGATGAAATGGAGCACGCACCTAAGTGAGGTCTCTTGGCAGCGTCCCTAATGTTTCCTTGCTTTGAGCTCTGGAAACTTTAAAATATACCAATACTTTTCTTTTATTAAACTCTGCTTCGAGACATAGAAAATATAGACAGCATTTTCTTTCTGAGGTGAGATGTTGATTTTCAGGTGAAGAGAGAAAGATCTTCCTTTTTCATGCTTTTCTCTCATTTTCCTTTACAGTGTACATTATTTATTTGTACTTTAAAGTCAGCAGCGAGTTATCAATGTCATGGGATGATTCAGTTTTTCCCCTCACAGTCACAGTAAAACCTACTAAAAGTGGATTAATTTTTTTTTTAATTTTTTGTTTATTGCAGTAACATTGTATAAATTTCAGGTGTACATCATTATACTTCTATTTCTGCATAGATTACATAATGTTCACCACCCAAATATCAATTACAACCCATCACCACACACATGTGCGGAACCATCACACTTGCCCTCCTCCCTCCACCCCTCAGCAACCACCAATCCGATCTCCGTCTCTATATGTTTGCTTATTGTTGTTACTATTACTTAATGAAGGAAATAATACGTTATTTGACCTTCTCCCTCTGACTTATTTTACTTTACATAATACCCTCAATGTCCATCCATGTTGTCACAAATGGCTGGATTTCATCTTTTCTTATGGCTGAGTAGTATTCCATTGTGTATATATACCACATCTTCTTTATCCTTTCGTCCCTTGATGGGCACTTAGGTTGCTTCCAAGTCTTGGCTATTGTGAATAACGCTGCAATTAACACAGGGGTGCATGCATCTTTACGCATTGGTGTTTTCAAGTTCTTTGGATATATATCCAGAAGTGGAGTAGCTGGATCATATGGTAGTTCTATCCTTGATTTTTTGAGGAATCTCCATACTGTTTTCCATAGTGGGTGCACCAGTTTGCACTCCCACCAGCAGTGTATGAGAGTTTCCTTCTCTCCACATCCTTTACAACACATGTTTCTTGTCTTGTTAATTATAGCCATTCTGACGGGCATGAGGTGTTCTCTCGTAGTTTTGATTTGCATTTCCCTGATGGTTATTGATTTTGAACATCTTTTCATGTGTCTGTTGGCCATCTGTATATCTTCTTTGGAGAAATGTCTGTTTAGGTTTTTTGCCCATTTATTAATTGGGTTGGTAGTTTTTTGTTGTTGAGATGCATGAGTTCTTTATATATTTTGGAGATTAAGCCCTTATCAGATGTATGGTTTGCAAATATAAAGTAGATTATTCTTTTTGTATAATATTCCAATACATTCCAAAATATTATTTCAAAAGCACTTTTGTGTCTATGTCCTCAAATTAGATATTTACTTCTAGGTCTCCATTTTTATGTTCCTTTCTGCATGCTAATTCATAGTTGCATCTAAGGAAATACCAGATCTCCCTCAGTTATTTAGATCCATGTGTTGGAAATGTGATTCATTAAGATGGACATGGCAGTTGGGGGATCGTGCTGTTATCAAAAGAGATCTTTTCAGCATCAGTAATGCTGAAAGAACCCACTGCTTGTTGGGATTTAATTTTCTATTTGAGGGATCAAGCTTTCACTGTTGGCACTTCTCTTTCTCTTTGGAGGGAAAGTACGGCCTTCCCAGTCTTTGCATTGCCAAATCACTTTCCTGGGTGGCTGTGCCATGTCAGGAAGGGCTTGGGATGCCGAGAACCAAGATTCATCCTCAGCTTCTGGCTGTCCTGACAAGGCTTCCATGGCAGAGTCCAGCCTGTGTGTCTGGGTAAGACTTGCACCCATCAGAAAGGAGGGGATAACTCACAAGTGCCAAGCGATTCATCTGGCCCTTGTCTTACAGGGTGTTCCCAAGGGATGAGGTTCAAAATGTCACTTGGTAACCCTTTGAAAGCTCCTAGTCATGGGGTGGGTTTTCAGTGCGAGCTCAGAGCAGTGTCTGTGCACCACCAGATGGCAAGAATTTCAGTATTTTTATTGGTAAGGCTGTACTCATGCATGTCCATGGATCATGACTTCTGGGGCATTCCCTGCTGTAGCCCCCCACACCCCTGTCACGCCTCAGCTGTCAAAGATCCAAACAGGGTTCACACCCCAGCAAGTGGTGGTAATGTAACCACAGCACAGGACTGGGGAAAAAAAACACAACCACCCAGGGGAGACACACGTTAAGTGTTTGGGCCCAATTGCCCCATTTGGACGAGTTGGTAACACTAACACTTAGTGTGTAAACTGGAGGATTGTCCAAGACCATGGACCTCAGAATGACACGGGCTTAGCAGTCACCTTGGAGAGTAGGGGACAGTGTGGGGTCACTCACTGGCCAGGATTATGGTCCCTTATCCTGGCAAAGTAGAGCTCACCCGGGGTCCATCAGGCCAAGCCACAGAGGAGCCTGGGGGCCTTCTAGGGAATTTCTTCCCTAAAGGGAATTGCTTAAGGAAGGCAGGGGTGCTGAAAATCCTAGGTCACAGGGAGCAGTCATGTTTATGGAACGAGGCCCAGCAGTAGCCTTAAAAGCTGGGTCACAAATCTTTCCTCATGGATACAAAACAAGCAGGAAAAGGAATTCAGAGTCCTGGACAAGGCTCCCAGGAGAATTCAAAGCTAGGTCAGGGGTGAACACGGAGCCCCTAGAGGGGCCTCAGGAGGGAGGTCCTTCCTGCTTTTAGTCCATTTGCAAGTGAGCTTCCTCGGGCCTTGTCCTCTCCACGTGCACGTTTTGATCATTTTACATTGTTTTCCCCACTTAGAGCTGATGCAATTCCAGAGATTGAACTAGAAAACTACAAGTTCCTAAAATTTTTTCAAAAGAAACCTCAACAAGAGAAACAGAAAACGTTCCCTGTTCCTCCAGAATGTAGAAAGGCAGCCCCTGCCTGTGGCACGAATTGGTCCTGGGTAGTGCTGTTTTAAAAACACTCACATTTCAGTGGTTGTTGCTTTGTCTTTGAAAGTACTTTCAACCTTTAAATCCCAAGAAAACAGCCGGGGGGACACGTCTGCTCCTGGAGGAGCTGAATGATACTGAAATGAAATGGTCTTCGGAATTAGGGGGACTTGGGAGTGTCCCCACTAGCCAGGGAAGGGGTTGGCCATTCTCCCTTCTCCCACATACAATAAGCTGACGACCCAGAAGAGTTTTTGATTCAAAGAGAAATATGAGACTATGTGTCTTACTTACATGTCTACAGAAAGCGACAAAACCACACCACAACTCCCAGGCTGTAAAGGGAACAGGACTTTAATATAATATTCAAATATGGCGTTTATTATTGACAACAAATAACTACTATCCCTCCCCAATGGGTGAATAGGTGCTGGGGTAGAGATGTCAGGGAGCTGGAGTGGGGTCGTCCCCTTTCTCTTGGGCTTCAGGGGACCCCAGGCATCAGCTTACAATGCTCTCCTTCCACTCAGGTGGGAGGAGCTGGCTCAGTGCATTGCAAGCATCCCAGCTGTATCCCTACTGCTGAGGATGGTGCTGTGAACAGCCACTGGTATGGGGCTCGGTGTTGGGGCCTGGGGACTGAGTAGAAGGGTTGGGTTACCTTGGCGGACTCCCTCAGCGTCATAGCCCCCCACCCTGTCTCCACTGCACTGGGTATTCCAGACCCTGTGCTCAGTGCTGTCAGCCACCAATACCCCATTTGTCCCTGCCATGTGAGCGATCATTTAGTGTCACCTATTTCACAGAGGAGGAAACGGAGTCTCCGGAAGCTGAAGAGAGTCTCCCCAGTCACAGGACAGCTCAGTAGTGGAGTTGGGATCCCAGTGCCAGCTGTCCGACTCCCCAAGGGCAAGCTTAACCCAAAGCTTTACTGAACACCTAGGAGTCAGTCGCCCCGGCCCAGACACTCACTCACATCTGACCTTGATGATGGCGGGTTCTTCTAGGCCTTGAGAATTCTGCAGTCTATGTGGGTCTAGGGCTCTGGCTGGCAGGACAGGCTGTAGCTCCAGGACAGAGAGGCACTTGTGAGCCTACCAGGAGCTACACCTCAGGTGTCCTCCGACTGCCTGCCCAGCAGCTGGAGTCTGATTGTCCCAGAGGTGGCCACACAATAAAGCCAGGGGCTGAGTGGGGATCCAAGGAGACAGGTTCTCTGGACTGGCCAACAGGGAGAGTCCACCCTTGCCCTCACCCGACTCCTGCCTGGACTCACCTATCATTCTCATTGAGCAGCTCCATGGCCTGGAACCAGGCCCCAAATCGCTCCTGAGTTTCTGGTTGTAATTCTTTGTGGCCACCTGGAGCAGCATGATCTCGATCATGACTGTGTATTCCCGGGACCAGAGGGAAGCAGAGGATGCAGACAGGGCCTGTGTGGGGGATGCCGCATGGGCCTTGTGGAATGTCAGGAGTGGGGCAGGGGACCAGTCCTGGGAACTCTCCTTCCTTCCAGTTCCATCCAGGCTCTACCTGTTCTCAGAATGGGAATAATCAGCCCCTCCTCCAGGAAGTATTCCTTGATGCCATCCTCCCCTCAACCCACCTGCCAATTGGAGGGGTCTCCCACTTCTCTGTTCTCAAACTCTTCCACTCAATGTAAGATACAGGGGCTGGAGCCAGGGACTGTTCTGCCCAGAGGGTCTCTGAATTCCTCCTCCTTCCCCTACCCTGCAGAGAGTGCCACAGCTGCTCACCTCAGTCTTCTTCTCAATGTTGATCTCATTCCCCTGGACCGCAGACAGCCAGAGTCCATCAGACAGAACCCCCTAGCCTGACTAGACCCCTAGGCCCACCCCTTCTCATGTTGCATTTCTGCCAGTTCCCTAGAGGGGGCCGCGCATGCAGAGAAAACAAGACTTGGACCTAGGGCGGGATCTGGTGTCCAGAGAAGGAGGACATGGGGGTGAGGCTGAGGGACCTGGCAGCACAACCTTCTCTGATGACAGACTTGGATGCTGAGGCTTCAGGCAGAAGGGACTTCTCAACCACTTATGTGCTGCCTGACTTGGAGCGGCCCAACTTCTCTCTCCCTCCATGTGTAGCATGAGAGGGAGAGGCTGAGTCCAGCTCAGATAAAACCTCACACAGCTGTGCCATCAGGCAGCTCTGAGCTTCCCCAGCCTCTCGAACCGGAATGGGTGTCTCAGGTGGAGCCTCTGTTCACTCATCCCTAAGATGGGCCTGATGCCCCAGCTCCCAGTGGTGGCTGCGAGGCTCTCAGGAGAGATGTCCCTGGGAGCTCCCAGCTCAGTTCGGGGGCTCCCGCATCCCAAGGCTCAGGATTCTGGTCCTCCCTGCCTGGTCCTCAGGTTCACCCACCTCGAGATAATCACCCATCACCAAGTAGACCATCAGCAGGTCACCGAGGAAAGTGCCAAGATAGAAGATGACACTCTGTGACATCGGGGTGTGGGTGGGATGAGCCCTTGCTCTAAAGTCGGCCCCCTGCAGACCCTCCCCTGAAAAGTCCTCACTCACAGCCTCCTGGCGCACCCCAGGGTTCCCACAGGGAGCAGCTTAGGACCCTTAACATCCTCCCCTCAATTCCTCCTTCCTTCACACCCCAAGAACACCACACTCCTCCTCCTCACCTCCCAGAGCCGGCTTCTGGCAAATCACAGGGTATGCAGTCCCTGGCCCTCCCCACAACAAATCCATCCTGCACCAGATCTCACAGGCTCTCCTCCTGGTCACTTCTACTGGGGGATTCAGGCACTGTGGCAGCAAGAGGAAGGGCCCTCCTCTCTTGATTTGAGGCCTCCAGCTGGGAGGGCAGAGCCCCTACCCCTCAGGCACACTCACCTGCTGCTGCTGCTGCTTCTCTTGCACTCTCTGAGGGATGGACTGCGGGGGGGGCAAACGTGGAGGGCCCCTCCTGCCAGGGTCAAGGACAGTGTCAGCGTGTCATCCTCCCTTCACCCTATTTCTCTCTGCACCACTGGCCTCCGATCCTGGACATCTGTCTCGAGTCAACTGGTACCAATGCCACTCCATCCTCCAAGGTGTGGTGATTCTAGAATAAACCTAACTCCAACTCTCACTCTGGGTGTGATCTTGGGCTTTCGGTCTGGCCTCCCCAAGCCTGTTTCCTCATCTGGAAGGTGTCAGAACTGCAGCTACCTCACAGGTTCCCCTGAGGACTCAGTGTCACATGACTGTTATCATTGTGCTCACCCTCACCCCTCCAGGTGGAGCAGGCAGAAAGCTCCCATAATCCTTTCCTCCCTCTTACCTCATCACCACCTTGTGAGACCTGCAACCGAGGCTCAACTGGGGGAGGACTGGCCCCCAAATTCTCTCTCAGCCTTCAGGGTTCAGTTTGGACTGAGAGCCTGAGTTTCTTTATGTCTGTTGGCCTGGGCACTCCCGTGCTTCTCTCCTCTATAAGGCTCCACATGGGGCAACCCCACACACTGGTATTTGATTCCTCAGTTACAGGCATTCGACAGAGTGAGAGAGAGAGAGACAGATGGAACATGAAAGAGGTATTAAGAGGAAGTGAGAGACATTTTTAGTTAAAATTTAGACAAGACATCCCATCACTTTGGCTGTTATTATGTTAAGAAGCCAGTTTCTAACTACTTAGTGGTTCCACTGGGATGGCTATACCAGGGTGGGGCTTACTGAGTACCACTGTGGAGGTTGCCCACCTCATAGGTCAAGACGAGGCACTTGGGTCTCATTCTCCATTAAACAGGAAACAATTGAATGGTTTTATGCCGCAGGATGGCAGTATCTAAATTTCCATTAGTTTCAACCCCCTCATGATGCTGACCTGAAAATGAGGCCAAGTTGGAAGCGATTGTTCCAATATCACATTGCTAGAACCCAGGCCTGTTTTGAGTGGTGTTCTGTGCTACCTGTCACCCCTTCTTGTTCTTCTTCCATCTCTAAGTTTGTGCCTTAAGTACATGTGACACCAGCCCACAGGGGTAATAGATATTATGTCATATACACCGGGTGACATCCCTAGAATGTAGATTCTAGCCTGATCCTCATGGTGCAGGTTTGGAGACTGGGGGGGATCTGAGAGGCACAAGGATTTTCCCAGGATGTGGAACTGGTAAGAAAAATGGTCTGCATTCATCTCTGTCTCCTCAAAGCTAGGACCCGACTTAGGTTTCCAAGGAGCTGTGGCTAGGGCTGTGTAGGATCCTTGTATACGGTTCAGGAGATGACATGCGGGAGGAGGGTGAGCAGCCCGGGTGCAGGGGGAAGTTCTGGACAAGTCTGATTGAGGGAAGCGGCCCGGGTAAAAGAATCTTGAAAAATGGCCTCACTTCCTTGGTCATAGACCACAACAGATCTTAGAACTCTGGTAACCAGGCACCCACAGCCCCCCATCCAGCTCACTTGACTGGAGACAGTCAACAGGCAAAAATATTTTGTTATTGTATCCCAACTTTTGGAGGATCTGGGTTCAAAAAATCCCAGAAAGGGAATCTTTTTGGTTTTTACCGACGTTGGCTCAGCCCTCATCCCAGACACCTCTGGGCGTCTGGCAGAAGGCAGTGAAAAGTAACACGGGGCAGCCCAGGAAAGGCTAGTGCAGGCCAAAACACAACTGTGATCCCACCTGATCAGCCGCACACCCCTTGCCCCTCGTCGTGTGTGTGTGTGTGTGTCTGTGTGTGTTTCTGTGGAGGGGAGAAGGCAGGGCATGAGGGACAGGTCATTCCTAGGCAGAAGCTGGTTGTTAGGTGTCAGAAGCTTGCTGGGTCTGTCATGTTCATAGCCCAGGTCATGGCTGGCAGTATGAGAAGGTGAGGTCCTCTTCTCTTATGCTACTGAGCCATAGAGGTTTCATCTCCTTCCCTACCTGACCACAGTTCTTTGCAGGGATGTCCCTCTGTGCCTGAACTGAGGAGCAGACTTTCTCTTCGTGGTAGACCCCAGTGGCAGTGTGCAGGCAGCCCCTGATTCCTTCTGGCCCATCTTCCGAGCAGTCTTTGCAGAACTCCAGTCAGGAAGTCGTCGAGGAGCTGCCCAATGGTTTCAACTCCACCAACTCACTAGAGAAGAGACAGGTGCACCAGGCCACAAAAAACCAACCAGAGCTGCTCCGAGATGAGAGCAGGAGCAGAGGGTCTCCACACTCAGGACCTTGAGATGACCAGGTTGGACCAGAACTAGGGCAGGATCAGACTCGGGCTGTCCCTTTTTCAAGCTAAAGTGGATGTACACTCAAGTCTCCTTGCCAGGTTTGGAGCTGAGGTGCCGTGACCCTCTTACTCTTGCCCTGTGTGAGCTTACGGAGGCCACTGAGGCAAAGCAAGAGGGTAAAGGAGACTGCAGGCTGGCTCCACGGAAGGGAAGTGGAATGTTTCCTGTGTTTAGAAGGACACATGGAAAGTCAGCTATGTGGGTGAATCTTTCTCTTTATCCCACTGTAGCGCCAGATGCACAGCTCCAGCCAGTGGCAGAAGTAGAGCGGTGGGCAGTGGTGGAGGTAGAGCTGGCTACAGCTCTATTGACACCACCCCTTCTAGCGTTGAAGCCAGCGTCCCCTCCATCAGCAATGTTGGAGCTGGAGCAAGGGCCAACATCGGCTCCAGCAGGAGTGGGAGCTGCTGAGCTGGAGTCACCTGGACCATCATTTCTAGTGGGAAGACCATCTCCACCTGTGGCTGTTAAGGAGCTGTGAGAACAAGCCCAACCTCACGCCCTTCCCTCCTAAGCTGGTCGTGGAGAAGTTGACCGTGATGGATGCGGTGAGCAGCTGGGCTCTCAAGGTGGGGTGGAGCAGGCCTTCCTTCTGCCATCGTTTCCCCAGACCAGATCTGGACTCCTATGATCCGGGCCCAAATCCCGGCTCCACACCTTGCCAACCATATGGCCTGGGCAACTTTCTGAACCCCCAAACCTCTATTGTCCACCTCCAGATCATAGCGGTGGACATTATGAGGATCTTCTGCACAGAATGGCTGTGCTGGCTCCAGGAGGTAGAAGAGATGGAAAGCTGGACAGGGTCTGGCCCATCAGTGGCGGAGGGGAACTCACTGTGTGCAGCGAGGTCCACGCTGGCCCAACCTTCTGCTCAGGAGGCTCAACAGCCACAAAAATTTTTAGACACCTGATGTATATTTCGTACATGGGAGACAGAAAAGGCCGTGATTGTAGCTGCCATGGGGGAATGTGCATCAGAATGGGCAGTGAGACCAGAGGGCTGATCAGGGTGATGGAAGATGCCCCCTCGGCATGAGCCGAGTTGAGCCACCGTCTGGAGCTTGGAGTTAGCCAGGATGGGCTGGGTGCAAATGCCCCTCTCCCTTCCCTGCCAGTATTTGGTCCTGGATCATCCTGTGCTGGGTACCCTCGGTGGACAGAGAAGAAAACCCAAGGACTCTCATAAGGCTCAGGCCACAGCCTGAGCTTCCTGAACTCCAGCTCTAAACTGTGATTCTTGTGTGGGACTTTGGGGGCTATGGACACAGAAGTGGGGTGTGGCAGAGCTAAGTGACACTCCCCCTGTTCCCCAGGAGCTCTTCTGGAAGGTTGTGCCCTGTCAGTGCCTGGGCTCCACCTGGGGCAAGAGGAACAAGCCTGGCAATGAGCACCTGGTACCCACCATCCAGGCCACTGTCGAGCACTTCAGAAGGGTGGCCAGCCTCGTCATCACAGCCTGCCTCGGGGATCTGAGCATGATGGCCCAGGACAGGGCGAGGGTTGTGGAGCACTGGATCCAGGTGGCCCAGGTGTGCTGTGGGAGGCCCTGTGGGGCACATCTCTGGAGATTTGGGAACTGCCTCTCCACCTTTATCAGCTCCCAGCATTGAAGTGTGTGGTCTAAGCCCCTGCAAGTCCCTAGGCCCTTCCTGCCAGGGGCCGCTGACCTTGACTTCAGGTCCCAGTGTGAGGATGCTCACTTCCTACCTGGTTCCTTCCCTGGGTTGAGCTGAATTCCTCCTCCCTGTTAGTGTTACTCTTTGGGTCCTAAATGTGTCCTTCTGGGGCTCCCTGAGCATCTGTCTCATCTAGGAAGGGAGATTTAAATAGAAGGGGACTGAAGCTAGATCAAGCAGGGCTCCAGCACCCCATCTCATACCTCATTCTCTTCCTTTTCCCAGGAGTGTGAGATCCTGAAGAACTTCTCCTCCACCCGTACTGTCATCTCTTTTCTGCAGAAAACCTCCACAAGCCACCTGAAGAACACATGGGGGAGGTTTCCTGGTGGGTAGGCACCTCTCCATAGGAGGACCAAGATGGATGTGGGATCTCCTGTATGTCTGCCATTGGCACCTCACTGAGCTGGGATCTCCTGGGAGGCAGCAAATGCTGGGGACATGACCTGGATCACAGTGTGTTGTCTCTAAGTCTTCTGGTGTCCTTAGTGCACCAGTTCTGTTTCAGGACTCAGTTTCCCTAAATGTCAGGTACTGGGTTGAGCCACATTGGAGATTTCCAAGTGTTTATAGCAACAGAAGTCTATGCCAAGTTGAAACTCAAAGTGGTCAAAACAGAGCTGCTCTGTAGAGCTGGGGAGTGGAGACCCCACTGACCAACAGGAGAGCCGCCTTCAAGTCCCATCAGACCTTAGCACTCAGAGGAGCACAGTGAGAACACTCCTCCAAGTAGGTTGAATCTCTTGGGTTGTCAAAGAAAAGGGATTTGCACTCAGACCCTTCACATTTTCCCTAAATTTATCCTTCCCACTTTCCCCTCCTCTCAGGGAGAGCTCTGAACAACTGAAGGAGCTCTATAACCAAGATGAGTCCTTGAGCAGAAAACTGATGACCAAGGTAGAGTGGAGGCTGTGGGTCTGGAAAAAGAGGAGGGGGGAGAGGGTCAGGGGGCCTGGGCAGGCTGTGGGTTTGATAGTTTCTCATTTGAACTTTCTCTGAAACATTCCCGTCTATCTTGTCCAGGTTAAGAAGCAGAGGGATTTGTTAGGCCCATTGGCTGGTGGGCTGCCATTTTGGGGCAGGAGGCCCTGGTCATGGGACACAGTGGTGTTGGCTGGGTTGTTCCAGGCGGAGATGCTGAGCTGGCGCCATCAGCAGGTCTCTGGCTTCCATGCACGTCCATCCTGCTGGATGTAGCTTCTTCCAGGATGTTGGGTGGTTGGGGTGCATTTAGCCCTCAGCCTAAACCTCTCCTCTTGAAGTGAGGCCCCTGCTGTTCCTTCTGTCTTCACCATGTCTCCAAGGGAAGGACACCCTGCCTGCCCCAGGGACGGGCATGGCAGCGGTTTCCCATGGCCCAGGTGGACACACAGGCTGCTCATCTTTGCGTCTGAATGGCTGGTCCAGAGACAAATATGTGTGCATTCTGGGACTCACCCCCGAACCCATAGAGCAGTCACTCGAGTCAACCACAGGAGTCTCACCTGAGTGCCTGGTTGGCAATGACATATGCCCCCGGTGGTTTATGGGAAGCATATAGGCTACTGATGGATTCTTAGTGGATGCTGCTGAAAGGACGTTAGGAGCTTCATGTAAACGAGGAAGCAAAGAGTACTGTCACCCGCTTCCCTGTGGATCAGAGGTGGCACCTTGGGTGTTCAGTTCCTGAGTGGATAAAGAAAGAGTTCAGTGCAGGGGAATGTCGTGGGGGGTTCCTTGGGGAGGAGAAGGCTCTGGCACGGCCTCTGTCCCAGCCTGGGTCCAGACACTCCATGGGACTGAGGCAGGCAGGAACCACTCAACAAGACTCCAAAGACACCCCATCCTCTCCATCCATGGCTCGGCCCAGGGCCAAGCTTTGAGAGCTTAGGGGACAGGACTCTTTTCTGTGGTGGGTCTGGTGGTTAGGGGAGGGTGTTGGAACAGATGCTCTGGCTGGGAGAGGTAAGCAGCCTCTCTTCTATGGGCCTCTGAGCAACTCACTGCACCTGTTTGGGCCTCTGTCTCCTCATCAGGAAAGGGAGGGATGGTTACTGTGTGGTGCAGGCTTCACAGGGTGGTGATAAGATAAGGGGGAGGAAAGGAACTTGAGAGTTTTCTGCCTGCTCCACCTGGAGGGGTGAGGACGAGCACAATGATGACAGTCTTGTGACACTGAGTCCTCAGGAGAACCTGTGAAGTAGCTGGCGTTCTCACACCTTCCAGATGAGGAAACAGGCTTGGGGAGGCCTGGCCACAAACCCAAGCTCACACCCAGAGTGAGAGTTGGAGTTAGGCTTGTTCTAGAATCACAAAACCTTGGAGGATGCAGTGGCGTTAGTACCAGTTGCCTGGAGTCAGATGTCCAGGGTTGGAGGCCAGTGGTGCTGGAGAGAAATGGGGTGAAGGGAGTATGGCCTGCTGACGCTGTGCTCGACCCTGACAGGAGGGGGCCTCCAGGTTTGCTCCCTCGCAGATCATCCCTCAGAGCATGCAGCAGAAGCAGCAGCAGCAGGTGAGTGTGCCTGTGGGGGAGGAGCTCTGTCCTCCCAGCTGGAGGCCTCACATCAAGAGATGAGGCCCTTCCTCTTGCTGCCACAGTGCCTGAATCCCAGAGTAGAAGTGATCAGGAGGAGGGCCTTGAAGAGCTGGTGCAGGATGGGTTTGTTGTGGGGAGGGCCAGGGACCACACACTTTGTGATTTGCCAGAAGCCGGCCCTAGGAGGTGAGGAGGAAGAGTGTGGTGTTCTTGGGTGTGAAGGGACGAGGAATTGAGGGGAGGTTGCTAAGGGTCCTAGGCTGCTCCCCGTGGGAACGTTGGGGTGGGCCAGGAGCCTGAGGGTGAGGACTTTTCAGGAGAAGGTCTTCCAGGTGCAGACTTGAGATAAAGGACTCATCCTACCCACACACTGATGTCACAGGCTGTCATCCCCAATCTTCGCACTTTCCTCGGTGACCTACTGGTGCTGTACCTGCTGATGGGTGATAATCTCGAGGTGGGTGAACCTGAGGACCAGGCAGGGAGGAGCAGGATCCTGAGCCTTGGGATGCGGGACCCTGGAACTGACCTCTGAGCTCTCAGCACTTTTGACATCTCACATGAGAGACTCGGAGCCGCCCCTGGGAGCTGGGGCATCAGGCCAATCTTAGGGATGAGTGAACAGAGGCTCCACCTGAGACACCCATTCCGGTTCGAGAGGCTGGGGAAGCTCAGAGCTGCCTGATGGCACAGCTGTGTGAGGTTTTATCTGAGCTGGACTCAGCCTCTCCCTCTCATGCTGCCCATGGAGGGAGAGAGAAGTCAAACCCCTCCAAGTCAGGCAGCACATAAGTGTCTGAGCAGTCCCGTCTGCCTGAGGCCTCAGCCTCTAAGTCTGTCATCAGAGTGGGTTGTGCTGCCACGTCCTTCAACCTCACCCCCATGTCCTCCTTCTCTGGAGCCCAGAGCCTGGCCTAGGTCCAACTCCTGTTTTCTCTGCATGCCCGGCACCCTCTGGGGACCTGGCAGTAGTGCAACATGAGAAGGGGTGGGTATAGGGGCTAGTCAGGCTAGGAGGATCTGTCTGATGGACTCTGGCTGTCTGCCTTCCAGGGGAATGAGATTAACCTGAGAAGAGGACTGAAGTGAACAGTTGCAGCACCCCCTGCAGGGTAGGTGAAGGAGGAGGAATTCAGAGACCCTCTGGGCAGAACAGTCCCTGGCTCCAGCCTCTGTATCTTACATTGAGTGGAAGTGTTTGAGAACAGAGAAGTGGGAGACCCATCCAATTTGCGGGTGGGTTGAGGGGAGGATGGTATCAAGGAAAACTTCCTGGAGGAGGGGCTGATCATTCCCATTTTGAGAACAGGTAGAGCCTGGATGGAACTGGAGGGAAGGAGGGTTCCCAGGACTGATCCCCTGCCCCACTCCTCACACCCCACAAGGCCCATGCAGTATCCCCTACCCAGGCCCTGTCTGCATCTTCTCCTTCCCTCTGGTCCCAGGAATACCCAGTCATGAGGGAGATCCTGCTGCTCCAGGTGGCTGCAAAGAATTACAACCAGAAACCCAGAAGCGATTTGGGGCCTGGTTCCAGGACATGGAGCTGCTCAACGAGAATGATAGGTGAGGCCGGCCAGGAGTTGAGTGAGGGCAGGAGTGGACTCTCCCTGTTGGCCAGTCCACAGAGCCTGTCTCCGTGGGCCTCTGGTGAGCCCCAGGCCTTATTGCACAGTGACTTCTGGGACACCCAGACTCCATCTGCTGGGCAGGCAGCTGAGGGACACCTGAAGTGTGGCTCCTGGTAGGCTCACAGGCGACTCTCTGTCCTGTAGCTACAGCCTGTCCTGCTAGCTGGAGCCCCAGACCTAGTTTGCCAGCAGAATACTCAAAGCCAAGAAGTTCCGGCTATCATCAATGTCAGGGGTGAGTGAGTGTCTGGGCCGGGGTGACTGACTCCTAGGTGTTCAGTAAATCTTTTGGCTAAGCGTGGCTTTGGGAACTTGGACAGCTGGCATTGGGATCCCAGATCCACTACTGAGCAGTCCTGTGACTGAGGTGACTCTCTTCAGCTTCCTGAGACTCCGTTTCCTCCTCTATGAAATAGGTGATACTAAATGATCGCTCACATGGCAGAAACAAATGGGGTACTGGTGGCTGACAGCACTGAGCACAGAGTCTGGATCACCCAGTGCAGTGGGGACAGGGTGGGGGGACATGATTCTGAGGGAGGGCCCCCAAGATAACCCGACTCTTCTACTCAGTCCCCAGGCCCCAACACCGAGCCCAATACCAGTGGCCAATCACAGCCCCATCTTCAGCAGCAGGGACACAGCTGGGAGGCTTGCGATGCACCGGGCCAGCTCCTCACACCTGATGGGAAGGGGAGCATTGTAAGCTGATCCCTGGGGTCCCTTGAAGCCCAGGAGAAAGGGGATGACCCCACCATAGCTCCCTGATATCTCTACCACAGCACCTATTCACCCATTGGGAAGGGACAATAGTTATTTGTTGTAAATAATAAATGCCATATTTGAATATTATATTAAAATCTTGTTCCCTTCACAGCCTGGGAGTTGTGGTGTGCTTCTATCGCTTTCTGTAGGCATGTAAGTGATACACAGACTCTCACATTTCTCCTTGAATCAAGAACTCTTCTGGGTCGTCAGCT
The DNA here is from genome assembly GCF_020826845.1 of Diceros bicornis minor. Lineage (NCBI taxonomy): Eukaryota > Metazoa > Chordata > Mammalia > Perissodactyla > Rhinocerotidae > Diceros > Diceros bicornis. The sequence continues at coordinate 2,837,922 of NW_026691418.1, forward strand.
TATTGTATGTGGGAGAAGGGAGAATATCCAGCCCCTTCCCTGGCTAGTGGGGACACTCCCAAGTCCCCCTAACTCCAAGGCCAGTTAATTTCAGTATCATTAAGCTCCTCCAGGAACAGACACGGGCCCCCGCCCTTACTCTTGGGCTTTAAAGGTTGAAGGTACTTTCACAGGCAAAGCAACAACCACTGAAATGTGGGTGTCTTTAAAACAGCACTACCCAGGACCATGATGTCCCATGGGCAGGGGCTGCCTTTCTACATTCTGGAGGAACAGGGAACGTTTTCTGCTTCTCTTGTTGAGATTTCTTTTGAGCAAATTTTAGGAACTTGTAGTTTTCTAGTTCAATCTCTGGAATTGCATCAGCTCTAAGTGGGGAAAACAATGTAAAAAGATCACAACGTGCACGTGGAGAGGACAAGGCCCAAGGAAGGTCATTTGCAAATAGACTAAAGGCAGGCAGGACTTTCTCTCCTGAGGACCCTCTAGGGGTTCCGTGTTCACCCTTGAACTGGATTTGAATCCTGTTGGGATCCTTGTCCAGGACTCTGAATTCTTTTTCCTGCTTGTTTTGTATCCATGAGGAAAGATTTGTGACCCAGCTTTTAAGGCTACTGCTGGGCCTCATTCCATAATCATGACTGCTCCCTGTGAACTAGGATTTTCAGCACCCCTGCCTTCCTTATGCAATTCCCTTTAGGGCAGAAATTCCCTAGATGGCCCCCAGGCTCCTCCCTGGCTTGGCCTGATGGATCCCTGGTGAGCTCTACTTTTCCAGTATAAGGGAATATAATTCTGGCCAGTGAATGACCCCACACTGTCCCTTGCGACTTCTGAGCCTGTGTCGTTCTGAGGTCCATGGTCTTGGACAATCCTCCAGTTTACACACTAAGTGTTGGTGTTACCAACTCATCCAAATGGGGCAAATGGGCCCGAACCCTGAAAGTGTGTCACCCCTGGGTGGTTGTCTTTTTCCCCCAGTCCTGTGCTATGGTTACATTACCACCACCTACTGGGGTGTGAACCCTGTTTGGAGCTTTGAAAGATGAGACATGACAGTGGTGTGGGTGGCTCCAGCAGGGAATGTCACGGAACTGATGATCGATGGACGTGCATGAGCCCAGCCCTTCCAATTAAAATACTGAAATACTTCACATCTGGCGATGAACAGTCACTGCTCTGAGCTCACACTGAGAACCCACCCCATGACTAGGAGCTTTCAAAGGGTTTCCAAGTGACATTTTAAACCTCATCCCTTGGAAACACCCTGTAAGACAAGGGACAGATGAATCACTTGGCACTTGTGAGTTATCCCCTCCTTTCTGATGGCTGCAAGTGTCACCTAGACACACAGGCTGGACTCTGCCAGGGAAGCCTTGTCAGGACAGCCAGAAGCTGAGTATGAATCCTGGTTCCCGGCATCCCAAGCCCTTCCTGACACAGCACAGCCACCCAGGAAAGTGATTTGTTAATGGAAAGACTGGGAAGACCGTACTTCCCTCCAAAGAGAAAGAGAAGCACCAACAGTGAAAGCTTGATGCCTCAAATAGTCAATTAAATCCCAAAAAGCAATGGGTTGTTGTTAGATTACTGATGCTGAAAAGATCTCTTTTGATAATAGCACGATCCGAAATAAGTCAGCAGCAGAAGGTCAAATACCGTATGATTTCCTTCATTAAGTAGTAGATAATAACAACAATAAACAAACACATAGAGACAGAGATTGAATTGGTGGTTACCAGAGGGGAATGGGGGAGGGAGGAGGGCGAAAGGGATAATTCGGCACATGTGAGTGGTGATGGGTTGTAATTAGTATTTAGGTGATGAACATGATGTAATCTATGCAGAAATAGAAGTATAATGATGTACACTTGAAATTTATACTATGTTATAAACTAATGTTACTGCAGTAAACAAAAAATTAAAAAATAAAAAGATAATAGCACGATCCCCCAACTGCCGTGTCCATCTTCATGGATCAAATTAGCAACACATATGGATCCCAAAAACTGAGGTAAATCTGGTATTTCCTTAGGTGCAACTTTGTATTAGCATGCAATAAAGAACATAAAAATGGAGACCTAGAAGTAAATATCTAATTTGAGAACATAGACATAAAAGTGCTTTTGAAATAATATTTTGGAATATTACACAAAAAGAATAATCCACTTTAAGTAGGTTTTACTGTGACTGTGAGGGGAAAAACTAAATCATCCCGTGACGTTGATAACTCGCTGCTGATTTTAAAGTACAAATAAATAATCTGCATAGTAAAGGAAAATGAGCGAATGGCATGAAAAAGGAAGATCTCCTTGTTCTCTTCACCTGAAACCCAACCTCTCATCTCAGAAGGAAACTGATGTCTATATTTTCTATGTCATACAGTGGAGTTTAATAAAAGAAAAGTATTCATATGTTTTAAAATTTCAAGAGCTCAAAGCAAGAAAACATTAGGGACGCTGCTAAAACACCTAACTGAGATGCCTGCTCCGTTTCATCTGCTGTCATTACGTCCTTCTTGACCCCTCACTTTCTCTGCCTCGCTAGCAAGTCTGTCCGCCATCAGTGTTATCACCAATGTCTCTCCTGTGCTCTTCACTGCCCTGTCCTCCTTCCTGATACCTTCCTCAGTCACCAGAAATTGTTGGCAGTGGAGCTGTGGAATGCCCAGGTCAGCTCCTGGAATCATCCCTGCCAAATCTGAAGACCGGCAGGAGTGGGCATGGGACTTGGAGTGCAGACCACCTGCGAGCACACCTGGCAGGGATTCACCTGTGTGACTAGGTGCAAGTTTTTGCAAAGTTGTGGCAAGATTGAAAGGACTTACTAGTTGTCCTGCACTGCTGCAGACCTGGAGTCCTTGTCGTCTCTCGTGCCAGCAGACCTGGTGGGGCTGGTCCAAGGTGTCCTCCCAGAGATCCGTCATTGCCAGGATGGGACGGGATTCTAGTAACCGGCCTCTTGAATATGTCACTGGACATCCTCAAAGGGATGAAGATGCTTAAACCAAGCTTTGGTTTGGACTGGTTCCCACAGTCACGCTGCTTCCTCTGTGAAGACGTGACTGTCATCCTTCTTTTCCTCTTACTCTACAAAAATAAATCATGAAATTGGGTCAAATGATAAAGGAAGCCTGACTTTTTAGGACAATTATCCTGGCTGTTTTGTACTTCCACCCTCCCTCTATCCTCTGGGGATAGGTCTGACCTGTGTCCTGGGACATCATCAGGCAGATTTGCGTCAAGAACAGAAAGCTCAAGGTCAAAGCTCAAGGCTTCTCCAGATCATTTCTCCTCCTCCATCCTGTTAACTCCTTCTTTGAGTGTGTTTCTATTCTCTTCTTGTCCTTGTCACTCTCAACCGCACAAGTGCTGGCATTCCCTCTCAGGACAGTCTGTCTCTAGTTGTTTACTAAATCCCAAATCCTACCATTTCTGTGATTTCTGACTAGTCATTTGCTTAATCCATTGACCATTTGGTGTTTATAGCTCCTTTATAAGTTAAATCAATAGTGACATTATCAACCACCCCCTGATAGTGACTTTCTCCCATATCCCAGATGTTCACATAATCCAAATGGTGATGTTCAAAAGTAAATAATTCAGAAAGCATTCACCCACACAAATTCCTGATCTCCAATATTTTTATTCAGATACTCATACTGTAGATACCTGTCCCTCAAGATCAAAAGTAATGCCAGATCACCAATCCTCAACTTAATTTCCTCCTACACCTATCAACCCTAGATTCCATGGACTATGATCTCAATAATTTCCTTGAAATAATAAAAAATTCCTTACCACTCATTTATGTTGTAAACCTCCAAACCCAGATGATCCCGATTGTCTGCCATGCCGCAGCAACTGCTGGTCTTATAACAAGCTGAAGAAAAAGCATGAAACATGACCTTTTGGTACCACTGTAAATACAAAACCATCTGCATCAACCAGGAAGCACCCATAATTCCTGGAAATTTTGTTCTCTGTTTTTGTGTTTGTTCAATAGGAAAAAGACAAATCAATTTTAAAAATGAGCAAGGGACCAGAAAAGACTTTTTCCAATGAAGACATACAAGTGGCCAACAGGTGTACGAAAAGGTGTTTGGCATCACTGATCATCAGGGAATGTAAATCAAAACCTCTATGAGCTACCACTTCACACCTGTTAAGATGGCGATTACCAAAAAAAATTAAAGATGGCAATTGTTGGTGAGGATGTGGAGAAAAGGAACCCTTGTGGGAATGTAAACTAGTACAGCCATTATGGAAAACAGTATGGAGGTTCCTCCAAAAATGAAAACTAGCATATGATCCAGCAATCCCACTTCTGGTATCTACCCACAGGAACTGAAATCTGGGTCTCAAAGACAGTACCTGCACTCTAATGTTCATTGCAGCTAATTCACAATAACCAAGATATGGAAGTAACCTAAACATCACTGATGGATGAATAGATAATGAAATGAAATATTAGTCAACCTTGAAAAAAGAAGGAATTCCTGTCATATTTGACAACATGGATGGACCTAGAAGACATTATACTAAGTGAAATAAGGCAGACAGAGGAAGACAAATACTCGCTTATATGTGGAATCTAAAATAGTGAAACTCACATAAGCAGAGGTTAGAATGGTGGTTGCCAGCGGCTGGGCATGGAGAAATGGGGAGCTGATGGTCAAAGGATACAAAGTTTCAGTTATCAAGATAAATAAGTTCTGGAGATCTAGGATACGGCATAGTGCCTACAGCTGACAAGACTGTATTGCATACGTCACATTTGCTAATAGAGTAGATATTATGTTGTGTTCTTACCACAGAATAATAGTACAAAAGGAGATGAGAGAAAACTTTGGGACATGACGGATATGTTTGTGGCCTTGATGGTGATGACAGTCTCAAGGGTGTATACTTACGTCCAAATTCATCAAGCTGTATATGGAAAAGTATGACATCAACTTTGATTCTTCTGCACCTTGAAACATGCCATGTCCTCGTCACAAGAGAAAAAAATTTGTAACTATGTACGGGGACGGATGTTAGCTGGACATATTGTGGTGATCAATTCAACATATATACAAATATTGAATCATTACATTGTACCCCTGAAACTAATATAATGTTGTATGTCAACTTTACCTCAATTAAAAAGACACAACAGACAAAACCATTTTAATGTTGTAAATGAGTTCAGTGAATCCCTGAAACTGCCCCATTCCCATATGAGAGTTACAGGAAGCAGAGAGAATTAAGTAAGATGGAAGAAATTTGTACAAAACAGTATTCAAATTAAAATCATTTAAGTTGCTATCTGCTCCTTGTGGAAAATTTCTCTGAGCACTGATCTTTCACATTTTTCCTGGAAAAGCATACCTTCAGATACAACCCATAATCCTTTCCTCATTTTCTCTAATAAGAAAATTTCAACTTAATAAATAAAACCAAAAGCATCCCTTATGTATGAATAAAGTTAGTGAACTTTACAAAGGAAAGAGCATATTTGCACAATATCAATAAAGGAAACAGAAGAGCTGAATGATGATTGAGTCTCATTCAAGCTTGTCTTTGAAACCCAGTAAAACCATGTTATCTTTTCAAGGATGTGTGTAGAGCTGTCAGCCTTGGAAAATAGAAATAGTGGCCTCCTCTGGAGCAAAGGGCACGCTTGCTTACTGCCCAGAATAATAAAAATAACACACACCCCCGAGGCAAACGTCAGCAGACTTCCTGCCCGTTATCAAAGATTTGCGTTTCTTAAGCTCTGAACTCTTGCAACCCTCTGTGTCTCACCTGGCCCACTGTGTATCACCCTGTAGGAAGTGGGATTTATTAAACCAGTGCAAATGCTGATACTCTGGTCACTGCTATTGCTGTGTCATTAAGTCCTTTGTCTCTTACGCATAGGTCTTGTGTTTTTTGCCAGCATCTGTAAGACCATGGTAGGCTAGCTTATTGGTTTGCAGGTAAGGTAAAATATCAGACCATTCACAGTTCCTGACAAACCCTTAAAGTAACTAGTAGTCTTAGGCACAGAGAGCTATCCAGAAAATTATGCATGGGTGGTCTTCATAGAAGAGGTTACAAGTCTCCAAAACTACAGTAAGTCTCTCTGACCTCTTTTATTTCTACCCCAAGTAGAAAGAGAGGCACCAAGCTATTATAGACCTAGGGCTTGTGCAAGCCACTGGAGACCTAGTGACCAGAAGCTTTCCGTGGGGAGCAAAGACAGACGGGCATAATTTCAAAATGGACCCATGTGCCTCCCGGTCATCAAAAGGACAGTACATTATCTTAATCTATGATGATTTGATTCTTTAAAATCTTGTGATGGGCCAAAGATACACTTCTTCTTTTTTAATTTTTGTTTATTGCAGTAACATTGGTTTATAACATTGTATAAATTTCAAGTGTACATCTTTTATACTTCTATTTCTGCGTAGATTACATCATGTTCACCACTCAAATACCAATTACATCTCATCACCACACACATGTGCCGAATTATCTCTTTCGCCCTCCTCCCTCCTCCCGTCCCCTCTGGTAACCACCAATCAAATCTCTGTCTCCATGTGTTTGTTTATTGTTGTTTTATCTACTACTTAGTGAAAGAAATCATATGGTATTTGACCTTCTCCCTTTGACTTATTTCACTTTGCATAATTCCCTCAATGTTCATCCATGTTGTCACAGATGGCTGAATTTCATCGTTACTTATGGCTGAGTAGTATTCCATTGTGTATACGTACCACATCTTCTTTATCCATTTGTCCCTTGATGGGCACTTAGGTTGCTTCCAAGTCTTGGCTGTTGTGAATAACGGTGCAATGAACACAGGGGTGCATGTATCTTTATGCATTGGTGTTTTCAAGTTCTTTGGATAAATACCCAGCAGTGGAAAAGCTGGATCATATGTTAGTTCTATCCTTGATTTTTTTGAGGAATCTCCATACTGTTTTCCATAGTGGCTGCACCAGTTTGCACTCCCACCAGCAGTGTATGAGAGTTCCCTTCTCTCTACATCCTCTCCAATACATGTTGTTTCCTGTCTTGTTATTATAGCCATTCTGACGGGCAGGAGGTGATATCTCATGCTAGTTTTGATGTGCATTTCCTTGATTTTGAACAACTTTTCATGTGTCTGTTGGTCATCTGTATATCTTCTTTGGAGAAATATCTGTTCAGGTCTTTTGCCCATTTCTTAATTGGGTTGGTAGATTTTTTGTTGTTGAGGTGCATGTCTTCTTTATATATTTTGGAGATTAACCCCTTATCAGATGTATGGTTTGCAAATATCTTCTCCCAATTGTTAGGTTGTCTTTTCGTCTTGTTGATGGTTTCCTTTGCTGTGCAGAAGGTTTTTAGTTTGATGTAGTCCCATTTGTTTAATTTTTCTATTGTTTCTCTTGCCCGGTCAGACATGGTGTTTGAAAATATATTGCTAAGAACAATGTTGAAGAGTGTACTGCCTAGGTTTTCTTCTAGAAGTTTCATAGTTTCAGGTCTTACATTCAAGTCTTTAACGCATTTGGAGTTAATTTTTGTGTATGGTGTAAGGTAATTGTCTACTTTTATTTTTTTATGTGGCTGTCCAGTTTTCCCAACACCATTTGTTGAAGAGATTTTCTTTTCTCCATTGTATGTTCTTGGCTCCTTTGTCAAGGATTAGCTGTCCATAGATGTGTGGGTTTATTTCTGGGCTTTCGATTCTATTCCATTGATCTGTGTATCTGTTTTGTGTCAGTACCATGCTGTTTTGGTTACTATATCTTTGTAGTATATTTTGAAATCAGAGAGTGTTATACCTCCAGCTTTGTTCTTTTTTCTCAGGATTCCTTTAGCTATTCGTGGTCTTTTGTTGTTCCATATAAATTTTAGGATTCTTTGTTCCATTTCTGTGAAAAGTGTTGTTGGAACGTTGATAGGGATTGCATTGAATCTATAGATTGCTTTAGGAAGTATGGACATCTTAACTATGTTAATTCTTCCAATCCAAGATCATGGAATATCTTTCCATTTCTTTGTGTCTTCTTCAATTTCTTTCAGAAAAGTTTTATAGTTTTCAGTGTACAGATCTTTCACTTCTTTGGTTAAGTTTATTCCTAGGTATTTTATGCCTTTTGCTGCAATTGTAAATGGGATAATATTCTTAATTTCTCTTTCTGCTACTTTCTTGTTAGTGTATAGAATTGCAACTGATTTTTGTATGTTCGTTTTGTATCCTTCAAATTTACAGTATTTGTTTATTAATTCTAAAATTTTTCTGGTGGATTCTTTAGGGTCTTCTATATATAAAATCATGTCATCTGCAAATAGTGACAGTTTCATTTCATCCTTTCCAATTTGGATCCCTTTTATTTCTTTCTCTTGCCTGATTGCTCTGGCTAGGACTTCCAGTACTATGTTAAATAGGAGTAGTGACAGTGGGCATCCTTGTCTGGTTCCAGTTCGTAGAGGGATAGCTTTCAGTTTTTCACCATTGAGGATGATACTAGCTGTGGGTTTGTCATATATGGCGTTTATTATGTTAAAGTACTTTCCTTCTATACCCATTTTATTCAGAGTTTTTATCATAAATGGATGCTGTATCCTGTCAAATGCTTTCTCTGCATCTACTGAGATGATCATGTGATTTTTTTTTCATTTTATTAATGTAGTGTATTACGTTGATTGATTTGCGAATGTTGAAACATCCCTGCATACCCGGAATAAATCCCACTTGATCATGGTGTATAATCTTTTTAATGTGTTGTTGTATGCGATTTGCTTGTATTTTGTTAAGGATTTTTGCATCAATGTTCCTCAGTGATATTGGCCTGTAATTTTCTTTTTTTGTGTTGTCCTTGTCTGGTTTTGTTATCAGGGTAATGTCAGCTTTGTAGAATGAGTTAAGAAACTTCCCGCCCTCCTCTATTTTTTGGAAGAGTTTGAGAATGATAGGTATTAAGTCTTCCTTGAATGTTTGGTAGAATTCACCAGGGAAGCCATCTGGTCATGGACTTTTATTTTTGGGGAGGTTTTTGATTACTGTTTTGATCTCCTTACTAGTGATAGGTCCATTCAAATTCTCTACTTCTTCTTGATCCAGTTTTGGAAGGTTGTATGATTCTAAGAATTTATCCATTTCTTCCAGATTGTCGAATTGGTTGGCATATAGCTTTTCACAGTGTTCCCTTATAATCTTTTGGATATCTGAAGTGTCTGTTGTAACGTCTCCTCTTTCAGTTGTGATTTTACTTATTTGTGCCTTCACTCTTTGTTTCTTGGTGAGTCTAGCTAAAGGTTTGTCAATTTTGTTTATCTTTTCCAAGAACCACCTTTGGTTTTATTAATTTTTTATCTTATTATTTTGGTCTCTATTTCATTTATTTCTGCTCTGATTTTTATTATTTCCCTTCCTCTCTGTGCTTCCTGTACCTGGATGTCTGTCTCCTTCCTTAGGTTAGGGAAATTTTCATCTATTATTTCTTGGAATAAATTCTCTGTCACTTTGTCTCACTCTTCTCCTCCCAGAACACCTATAACATGGATGTTAGTGCACTTGATGTTGTCCCAGAGGTCCCTTAGACTGTCCTCACTCATTTTAATTTTTTTCTCATTTACCTGTTCAGCTTGGGTAATTTCTTCTGGTCTTTCATCCAGCTCGCAGATCCATTCTTCTGTATCCTCTACTCTGCTTTTGAGTCCCTCTAGTGAATTATTCATTTCCAGTATTGTATTCTTCATTTCTGATTAGTTCTTTTTTATATCTTCAATTTCTTTGTTGACATTCTCACTGAGTTCATCTATTCTTCTCCCTAGATCAGCAAGCATCATTAACTCTCTTAGTTTGAACTCTCTGTCGGGTAGGTTGTTCATTTCTGTTTCACTTAATCCCTTTTCTGGAGTTTTGTCCTGTTCCCTTACTTGGAATGTATTCCCTTGCCCCCTCATTTTGCCTCTTTCCTTGTGCTTTTGTCTACATATTAGGTAGGTCAGCTAAGTCTCCTGCACTTAGATAGGTGACCTTATACAAGTGATGTCTTAGGAGTCCTGCAGTGTGCTTCCCTCTGTTCTCAATGTTCCAGGGGTGACCCCTATGTGGGCTATGTGTGTCCTTCCGTTGTGACCTGTTTGCTCTCCCTGTATGCGCCCAGGTAGGCTGAGTTATGCTCCTGGTCAGCTGTTGTAATGCTCAGCTGTTTGTAGTTGTTGTGGGCCCTTCAGTCTCTTTATCAGGTGTGGGAAGCCCCAGCACAGTTGGCTAACACATTTGTGTAGCAGTATTTCTTTTAAGTGAGTAGGCCCCCAGCGTGGAATGTTGTTAGGCTCAGGGCCTTACAATTGCTATAAGCCTCCAGCCTTTAGGTCTCTTGTCAGCTCTCTGAGGATTGTAGCTGGGTGGGGCTGACCTCAGACATGGGAGCACCCAATTATTTCAGGCTTTAGAAGGTGTGGCAAACGCTCTATGTGGGTCTTTGTGAAGCACAAGTCTTCTGCAGCTGACAAGCCCTGCTGCTCACAGATCCACACACACAGTCAACACACTCCTGCCCCTTGTGCGCGCCCCAACCTCCTGAAGTGGACGCAGTCTCTCCCCGGCGGGAGCCCCACACACTCCACCACCGCCCCACACTCTCCACCCACTCCTTGTGCACACCCTGCTCCACTGAAGTCGTCTCAGTTACCAGGCTGCAGAGAATACAGTCATCAATCTATGCAGACCCACAAGTTGCCTGAGGGCTTGTTGTTGGGTGGGGCCAGTCTCTAGGATGGGCTGCCTGCCCTGGCTGAGCTGTATTAAATCGGTGCTCTAGTGGATGAGGCAGACCTGGGCTAGCAGGCCCCAGGGAGAACTCCAATGACGTCTATTTCAGCACGCCCACACCGCGATACAGCAATGGCCGCTGCCAATGTCCCAGTCACAGGCGAGGTCTCACATCTCACTGAGATGCACTCAGGGCCTGTCAGGTGAGTCTCTTTTCACCAAAGCACTGTGCACCTTTCTTTCTCCTGATTTTCGGTTGCTTTCTGAAACAGGTGAGTTTGTGTGTGGGCCCTTTAAGAGCCGCTTTTAATTTTTTTGTGAACCAGCTTTTCTGGGGGTACTCCCCAATGTTCTAGTAGCAGGCAAAGTCAGTTATTCTGCCACTCAGTCTAGGTTTTGCTGCGTCCACAATATCCCCACAGCAGGGGTGCTCCCCAGCTCAGGGTCCCACTCCTCCAGGGAGGGCTGCATACTTATGGGCTGCTCCCGGGCGGACGTGACGCTGGTGTCCTGTGAAGGCATCATTTTTTCTCTCCCGAAGGGAGTTTCTGCAACTTCCACCTCAATTAAGGTTGTCCTTTGTTGCAGGATTTACTTTTATCTAGTTTTCAGTTCTCTCTCATGGATAATTTTTCCACGAGTAGATGTAAATTGGCTGTGTCCATGGGAGGAACTGAGTTCAGAGTCTGCTTATGCTGCCATCTTGACTTCCCAAAGATAGACTTCTAAGAGGAGTGAGGCACTTGGCAATCGTAAGAAGATCAACACATTAGGTGAATATCAAACTCTGAACTAAACTTAGTGTTCTAATCAATTAAAAGGTACAACAAATTTAATTAGATCAATTAAATGATATTTAATAGTATACTTGATTATTACTCTGCAATAATGAAAAAGCAGCTCATATAAATAGCTATAATTGGTCTTGAAAATATGATAATCAAGACTGTTTGAGATAAGCTGGAGAGAAGGAAGGGGAGAAATAGATAAAAGTTAGCTGCTCTGAAGCCACTCTCAAGACCTTTGGATCTACATGTAACCCAGGAGATCGAGGCAGACAGCTGTGTGCCTAGATCCTCCTGCACTGTGGTTTTCAGGGATGTCACAGGGCTGAAGCAGCTTCCTGAATCGTGTTTACACGTCCATGTGTACAATACCCCTGACCATGGGGGTGAACCACTATTCAATCATCACTTACACACCTCTAATTAAAAATTAGATTTCAAAATCATTGTATCATTACATGATAATTAATTCCTCAAACCTCTAGGATGCCGAGCTAAAAGAAAATCAAATTTCAATGGCTTATTTTCTTTGAAGGACCAAGATGTTCTTTCACACTTGGAATACGGATTAGAGGATAAATCCATCAAATCAATGGAAACGAGTTAAGTAATGGACAGAGGACTATTTCATTCATATATACACAGTTTGCACTGTGGCAAAAATAGAGTTATATTTTTAAAATTTAGAAGTTTTCTAAATTTTATAGATATTAAAGACTTTGTTCTGTCTGTACTGTCTTAGGTTTACCAAATCAAACTCACTCTTTAATGGGCATTTCTAGCATTGAGTGTTACTAACAGCAGCTTTTTAAAATTCTTATTTTTCCCATGTCAAAGACCAAGGGCAGAGGTCGTCAAGAGGTCAAGTCTAATCTACCTACAGATGTGGCAGCCTTAACTATGGATGTTCAAGCCAGACGTTGCCAGCAGAGCCACATCACATCACCCACAGGTGATTTTTTACTAGTAATCACGGATACTTGAGGATATAAAAGGAAATTCTTTATTAAGAACCAAAGTTATAGATTCCTATCTTGGGTTCATTACTTTGACTTTTTGACCCAAATCGTATACATCGATTAGACCAGGTTCAATTCTATGATCTTTAGAAGATGCAGCCTACAGCTGAAGAGAAATAGATACAACAGCAATATCTTATCCTCTCTGAAGCCCAACTGAAGGTCTCTGGATTCAAAAGATTTCAAGACAAGAAAAAGTCATCCTTCTTCTGAACAGAGAGAGTAGAGGCTAGTCAAACATTCATCTTTAAATTGTTAACATGGGGGCCGGCCCCGTGGCTTAGCGGTTAAGTGTGCACACTCCGCTACTGGCGACCTGGGTTCAGATCCTGGGCGCGCACTGACGCACCACCACTCCAGCCATACTGAGGTCGCGTCCTACATACAGCAACTAGAAGGATGTGCAACTATGACGTACAACTATCTACTGGGGCTTTGGGGAAATAAAAGGAGGAGGATTGGCAATAGATGTTAGCTCAAAGCCGGTCTTCCTTAGCAAAAAGAGGAGGATTATCAGGGATGTTAACTCAGTGCTGATCTTCCTAACAAAATAATAAATAAATAAATAAATTGTTGACATGACTTGTTAGAATGTGACGGAGCAAGCATAATACCTTCTAAGTTTCATGATTTTTCTCCAGAATACTGAGATGAATGACCTTGAATGCCAGTTTCCCCATAAATGTCTTTATTCAGAGATAAAATTAATTTCTCTATAAATTAATTCCCATAAAAATGTTGAAAATATCATAGTCTCTGACTAAATAGAAACAAAACAAATTGAGCAGTTGAATAGCAATGTAATAAATTCCATACAAGGATCTTACTGCAGCATTATGTATAATAGTGAAACTGGATGTAATCCCAACTCTATCAAAGAGGAAATAAACAGATCATGGTATTCCTGTTCCTTGCTATACCTCTAAAACATATAAAAAGTTAGAGTGACGTGCACTGATAAGGAGAGAGGTTTATGATGTATGGTTTGAGAAACAGCAAATTGAAAAACGATATAGTTATGTAATTTATTTTAAAATAAATTTATATATTTATAAATTCATAGGAAATGTCCAGAAGAATAAGCCACAACCTCTTTACAATAGTTCCTTCTGACTAGCGGAGTGAGTTTGCAGGGAAGGGGATGGAAGGGGAAGGTTTCACTTTACTGTACATAGATCTGTGTAATTTGACTTTTTTTATAGTATGTATTTCTTTCATAATTAGAAAAATGAGTGATGTGACCGTTAGGTGCAAGACAAAACTATTATCTTCACCAGTCTCTGTACTCTATGTTACTGCACAACACGGACTGTAGGAGAAAGCCCAGAGGAGTAATGAAGACAAAGAAGACATGACACCTGCAAAAAGTCAGTGGAGTATTTCTCCATAACAAACCTTCCAGGTGAGTGATGGTCAGTATCTTCCACTGTTCCAGCTCTCACAATGAACCTAGAACCTGCCCAGGGTAAGCCTGAGGGCCATGCCCTGCTAGTCCACTTCCCGCCCAGGGCCTGTTTGTGCAGGGTGACTTGCATCAAGCAGACAATGGACTCAGGATGGGGCGTGTGACTTTGGGAAGCCTGGCAGAGTGGAGCAAAGTGGAACACCAGCAAAGTGCACACACCTGAGGGGCGGAGATCCAGGTGGAGGCTCAGAATGTAGCAAGAAACTGTGTGAAGTGAACGAAGCTAGTCGACCTCTCTGAGCCTCAGTGTCCCCCCCTGTATAATGGGGATCACAGGCCTACTTCACAGAGCTGTTGGGGAAGATACATAAAAGTGCCTGTGACATCCAGTGTCCACATTATTAACAAAGTCATATCTGACTTCAAAATAATCGATGAAAAGAATAATGTTAATGAGACCAAAGACAAGATGCCCAGCTTCGTAACAGCCCCAGCAGCATGAGAATGAGAGGAGCTCCAAGTAAGCAGGGCTCTTCACAGCTCCACTGGAGACGATGAACACGGGCTACACCAGGATAAGTGGGTGTTGTGTAGTGACTCGTTTAGAGATCGTGGGTCCCTAAAGACACTGAAATACACTTACATACAGTGGCTCCTAGGAGACAACTACAAAGCAACCAATGCAACAGATAGGAATGTGAAGGGGTTGAGCAGAAGAGGGTCAGAGCCACAAAATCTGACGAAAGACACTGAAGCACGAGCACCCAGCTCTGTCAACAGCTGCTGTGGTTGTGCCAGGAGATCAAATGTCTGAGGCAGCCATTGTGGGGACTGCTAGGAGCACAGTGGTCACTGTGGCCACACCCCAACAGCAGTGCATGGGAGCACACAGACCCCGATACTTTCCTCTCCATGAATCCCAGTTTCAAGATGATGAATATCGTCATGTTACAATGTCTTTTTCCAACCTTTGTGGACGAGTGTCATCAGAACCCCTTGAAGAGGGCACAGGCCAGAGTAGTATGGAACACTGGGGGCTGGGGTGGCAGCGCTGCACCTGACTACACGGACTATCACCTGGGCCTATTGAACATGAGAGAAGAACCCGAGGATGTGGTCTAATGAGAACTCCCTGTCTTGTCACATTCAGAGACACTACAGTTTCTCATCATTTCTCTAGGAAAATGTTAAAGAATTCATGTGTCATTAATTCATAAAGAAGCAAACTCTTGACAAAGAGACAGGGTCCAGTTTCCACGACCAGTTTTTTCACTTGTTTTGATAATATCCCACATTCAGGAATCGGAAAGATAACCTATCTGGATGTGTAATATAAACAAGGACTTTTCTTCATGTAGATCGAAGCCCAGATTTTTAGGGATGACATAAATCATGAAAGCTGCTAACCATTCAATAAGACTTTTAACTTAATTTACTAATTTACTAATCTCAGGAAAAGAGAATTTGGCAATTCAAGTTTTTTGTTTCTGCATTCAAGTGTACGGTACAGGCAAGAGAATGACCAGAAAAAAATTAACAGGCAGGTCTTGCTTGCATTTTATCTTTTGCAAATAAGCAGGGTATTTTATGCTCTGTTCTTTTCACTACTCTAATCAATTTTTAAAGAATACCATACATCTGACTATCCCTAGGTGTGTTTATCTGGGAACCTTGCCGGAATCCAAAGCAGAGATGTTAAAGCTGATGGGTTTCAAATGCTGCCCAAATGCTCTCTACCTTGAACATCCCTCTCCCAAAGCTGGACCACCGTTCTCTTCCTGAGGGATCTGAGTTGCCACCCGTGTCCCTAAGAGACTGGTCGGCCACTCAGGCCTGAGGTAAGATTAGGTGATCAACCTAAAGGGCAAAATTCTTAAGCTATTCTCAAGATTGCTGTTTCGGAGGCCTCTGCACTAGAATGGGTTGGTGAAAACGGCCTACTAGATACTTGCCTGGGAATTGGGTTTTTATCCTCTGCTCTTAGCGGATCCCAGGCAAACCAAAGATTAACCTCACAGATGACTCAACTTCCACATCTGCAAAAAAGTCAAACAACCACCAATGTTACCACCCTGCAAGGCTCTTAAGTTGTGCTTGCAAGAAGGACCACAAGGGCGAATGTCTCCCAAAATCTGATGAAATGATGGTACTTTGGCTGGAGAAGGCAGAGGGCAGCAGGCAAAGTGGAAAGTTTCTGTGATGTCAAACAAGTTCCCATAAGCGGTTTAGAGAAGCACCTGGCCCTGGACTAGGTAGGATGCTGTGGAAATACCCACAGGCATGCAGGTAGGAGGAGGAATCAAGCAACGGAGGGAGGCGGTGGGGAAGAGGCGTGAGTCCGGCTTCAATTTTGGACAAAAGTAGTTGCATGCTGCAGGCCCACAGCTGCCCATGCAGCCGCCACAACTTCGTAATGCCGTGGTCCCTTTTGTCCCATCACATCCCTCTGGGACTCAGTCCACATGGAGCGGGTGTAGGACCGGAGTCCTGAGTCAACAGCGGTTTGGCCCTCGGCCAAGCTCACACCGCACTGCTCCCCCCACCCAGACTAGGCATCATCCCGTGCCCAGAGCATCCTTTGAGTTGTAGTCCTGCAGCCATGCAGGCTGCCGGCTGGGAGCGGTTAAGAGACAAAAGCTCCCAACATGCACAGCTAGGGGCCCCAACTCCCGCCTTGTCCCTCTGCCCCTGGGCCCCGCCCCTCTGCTTCCATACCTCAAATGGAAATACCGGGTGCCTGGGATCCTGGAATTTGCCTTCTCAAGGCTACCTATCATACCATCCCCTCCATCCTTCTAGGTTGCCATTTATACTCCCTCTGGACCCCGTGGTCAGAGTTGCTGCAGAGACCCTCCCTTTGGACCCCACCCACCTGAAGTCCCCATACCTTGATAAGGTGGCTTAGAAGGACTGCCCTGAGCCATGTCATTAAAAGGAGAAAACATCACAGTGGGCAGCCCCATTCCTGCATTATACAGACAGGAAAACCACGTGCACTGGTAAGTGACCCCTAAGCCACTTCAGGGGCCCACACGCACGCCCCTTCTCTGAGGCTGCACACAGGCTTGTTCACTGGGCTTCCTTATCCCAGTCTGGACCTCTTGGCCTCATTGACACAGGCAACAGCACTGCAACTTCCCGTTCGTCCTTCCCACAATGTTAGGCAAGTTCGTTGAGGAATGCAATATGCAATTTCTGGTCTACTATAGGGCTGGCTCCTGGGAACCAGTTTTAATATCCCTTTTTAAATATACTCTCAGAATCACAAAATAATGAACAAAATAATTTATTGCTGTGGCGGGTTATAGTGATAACTCTCTGAGGTCATTTTTCCATTTAGCTTATCTGATTGACTCCAAATACTACAACACCACGTGCTTCTCAGACTGGTGGATTCACAGCTCCACTTCTTTGCAGGGAGGACGCACAACATCAGAATATCCATGGCCCGACTTTCTGGAGCTTCAGTATTTCTACAAGATTTGGAAGAAGCAAAGTTATGTCATTTCCAAGGTAAGGAATTAAAAACTTAACACTAAGATGAGGTGGGAAAGTCATATGCCATTAATAATTGTCAGTAACCTGTGCCTGAAATGTCAGACTTTCTCTGAGAAAGAACTCTGAGATCCTATTTCCCATTGTTTTAAATAGAAAAAATAAGTCATAGCAAATCTATTGAAAAACCCTACCAATTTCCTAAGTCACGTTATGGCACCTAGACATAAGTTATGAACATCATTATTCCTCGTTTTCTTCCTCATTCAACCCAGTCCAACAGGTCTTGAGTTCACGCTGTGAACACGGCACTGTGCTAGGTGTCGAGGCCTTGGTGAGTATCATTGTTCGGGTGGGCCTTGCTGGAAAAAGATTGCATCATAAAAACTCAAAGCCATGCCACTTGCCAATTGAGGCAAAATGGAAAGACCCACGGGGCCGCACAAGGGTGAGGGCATTAATACATACTTGGGAGTATGAAAATCCATCTAATGGTGTCATGAATGAACGTGTTCTACTTTAAAACAAAACACTTCTGTTAGTCTGAGATAATGAGTTAGTATCTTTGTGCATATATGCAGGATTTAAAATGTTTATTGATGTATAACATGTGTATAGAAATATATGCAGAAGTCATCTATGTAAACCTCAAAGAATTATTACAAAGTGAACACACTTGTGTGGCTAAGAACTAGCACCAGCTTCACTCAGGCCCCAACAATCCCTTTCTCGCTCCTTCCTCCCCAAAGATAACCAGTATCTTACCAGTGAACACTGTATATCGAGTTTGTCTTCTTACACAAGTGTTTTATTACAGAACAATTTAAACAATATACAAAATAAACAAAATCGCATAGTAAGCCCGTCACCCAGCTTCAACAACTACTAATCATCTGCCATTTTTGTTTCATCCATGCTCCATCCCATTCCCACCTCACTTTATTATTCTTTTAGTCTTTTGTGTGTGGCGGTGGGGTAAGATGTATCCACACTGAAAGGCAGAAATAAGAACCGTACAGTATTGGCAAATAATCATGCCCATATAACCTTCACCCCTTTAAGAATAGGATATATTCCTCACCGCCAGAAAACTCCTTCCTGTTCCTTCCCAGGCAATTTTTTCCTTCCCCTGAAGCAACCACTGTTCTGTTTTTTTCACCATAGGTTCATCTTGGCTGAAATCATCCCATGTGTATTGTTTTCTATCCACCTTGCCTCCCTCGGCATGAGGTTGGTGAGACTCACACAGCATGTGTGTTTCAGCGTTTGCTCCTCAGCACAGCTGAGGGCATTCTGTTCTGTGGATGCCCCGCAGTGCGTTTATCTTCCTCCTGGGGACGTGCAGGTCATCTCCTGCGAAAATTCTTGTATAAACGCTTTTTGTATGCTGTTAAATTCCTTTATTAGCATTTAAGTGACACACCTTTGCAGTTTTTAGTGGTTGGTCCAGATTAAAATATGCATCTTTAACATATCACAGTCTACCTGGACTTAGTAGTGCACCAGTTTATTCAATGTAAAATATGGAAGTCTTGCTACAGAACGGTTGCATTTACCTCTATCTGTCCTTTGTGCTATTGTTGTCATAAACTTTACATCTACCCATATTATAAATCCCACAATACAGTGTTATAATTTTTGCTTTAAATAGTCATAAGTCTTTTAAAGAATTTAAGAGAAAAAAGTTAAGTATTTGGAGGGAGATGCTTTGAGGCTCTGCAAAGGTATTGTTTCTTCTTTAAGATTCACCCGCAGTTTTTGCATTCATCAGTCAGTCTTGCCCACAGTGATTATTACTGTGGTGTTCTAGTGGCAATTTTCTATTTCATGCTATCCAGCCGCATTTATTATTTGGAATTCTGTGAGGAAGATTCCCCCCCCCTTCTTCCTTTCTTTCTCTCCTTCTCTCATTCTTTTTTTCCCCTATTTTTCTTTCTTTCTTCCTTTCTTATTTAATCTTTTTTATGTCAGTATAGACTCATGGATATTTATTTTATTCTCTGGGTAATAATCCGATGTTACTGTTATTTATTTTGTTGCTCACAGTTTTCTAGCTTGAGCCACTGGGATGTCTTTCAGTTTGATTCCTTTTGACACATCTCATCATTTTCTGTGTTTTTTTAAAGCACTTTCTTACTTTCTGGCACTACAAGATGCTCCAGGCTCACCTTGTATTTTCCATCTCCAGCCTTAGAATCAGCCATTTCTCCAAGAAAACCTGGTTTTTTTAATTAGAGAATGATATTTAGAAACCAAGATCAGGGAGCTATGTATGCTCATTGATACTAGAGTGTCATTGCTTCTAGACTCTCTCAGCAGAGCTTGGAAATGTATGTATGAATATAAAATCAGGTATACACATCTATCTATAGATCTTTCAGTCTATCAATCTATCTTTCTATATGGATAGATATATTGAAAGAGACATGGATTCATACTGATACTTCCAACTCCAATCCAGCACCACAGAATTTATTCTAGCCTTTTCCTTTTGTTTCTTCGTCACTTCTTTCACCAACAGTGAGAAACTTAACTCCAGATATTTGCAATATTTACTAATGTGTCAACTAGCTTCAGAATTACTAATCCATACCCTTATGAAAAACAAATTTACCACCTAGAGTACAGTGTTTGTGTCCAGTACTTTAATTCTACAGTATCCCATCAAAACACTGTCTTCCAAAGTTACTTAGGTTAGGACCTTCCATCCCCAGCCCTTCAGTGTGGTTATGTCACATACTTGTAATACAGTGAGATTCATTTGTCACTGCATTCCATCTGAGTTCCTCGGCATTCTGATTGATTTGTAAAATTTGCAGAGTAAAATTCACTCTTTGTGATGTGCAGTTTTACGGGTTTTGACAAATTTATGGTCGTGTATCCACCTCCACAGTACCATACCGAGCTGTTTTTTTCACCCCCAAAATTCTTTCATACTGTCTCTTTGTAGTCAACCCCTTCCCCCACTCCATCTCTTGGCAACCACTGATCATTTTCCATCCCTTTAATGCTAACTTTTCTAGAAAGTCAAGTAAATCGAATCATAGTACATAGCCTTTTGAATCTTGCCTCCTTCACTTAGAGAAATGCATTCAAGATTCATCCATCTTGTTGTGTGAATCAAGAGTTTATTCTTTTTATTGGTAAGTAGTGTTCTAATGTCCCAGTGCACCACAGTTTCTTTCTCCATTCACCTGATGAAGGACATTTAGTTTATTTCCAGCTTTTGACAATTATGAATAAAATGGCTATCAATATTCACACAGAGATTTTTGTTTAAACATTAGTTTTCAATTTGCTTCAGTATATCCCTAGGAGTGGGATATCTGAGTCACAAAATAAGTATAGGTTTAACTTTATAAGAACCTGCTAAATTGTTTTCCGAAGGCAACTATCATGTTGCATTCCCATTTCTACTTGTTTCTAGTCCTCACCAGCGCTTGGTATTTGCAATTTTATTGGTATTTGCAATTTTATTTTTTATTTTAGCTAACTAATAGGTGCCCAGTATCTTATTGTGGCTTCTGCTTCCTTTTTGATAGTGAGTTCTGCTAAATATAACATCCTGTGTTGACATTTGGGTTTTCTTTCTGCATTTGAAAGATGTCATTTTGTTGTTGATTTGTCTCTTTTCTTTTTGATAATATATCATTCATCATTCACATTATTTCTCCCTGTATGCAATGTCTTCCCCAGTATTTCCTTGACTGCTTTCAAGTTTTTCTTTTTATCTTTGGATTTTAGCAGCTTGACTATCATGTGCCTATGTATGGTTTTATTTTGTATTTTATTTTGTGAGGTTGCTGACTTTCTTCGATCTAAAATTTTAGATTTTCCACCAAATTTTGGAAGTTTTATGCTATTACATGTTGATTTGCCTTTCTGCCTCATTTAATTTTTCTGTCTCTCCCCTCTCTGCTGGGGACTCAGTCATCTCACAGGTAAGGCTCTCTTCATTTTTATTCAAAATTTTTACATTCTTTTCTTCAGGTTGGATAATTCCTATTGCTCTATCTTCATGTTTCTTCTACTATTTCTAATCTACTGGTAAACTCAAAAGTATTTATTTATTTCATCTTCCTATTTGGTTAGTTTTTGTAATTTCCATTTCTCTGCTGAGTTTCAACATCTGTTCATTCATTATGAGAATATTTTTCTTTACCACCATGATCATGTTTATAATAGCTTCTTTCTTCTCCTTGTCTGCTAATTGCAACACGTTTGGGATAGTCTCTAGTGCCTGCTTTTGGTCATATGTGGATTATATTTTCCTATTTCTTCAAATCTCATGATTTTTTAAATTGTATACTGGAAACCATGAGTCATAGTTATACAGACTTTGGATTCTATTGTATTCCTTTGAAGAGTGTTGTCATTTTTCTAGCAGGGAGTTAACTTGGCTCGACTGAAATTCCAATCTTCTCTTCTTTACAGTGGGCATAGTTGAAATCCTCATTCAGTTCTTTCATCTTCCAACTGCTGTTTTTACACTAGGCCCTCTGGGACCTACCTTGCATGTGTGTTGTTCAAAGATCTGTGAATTTGGTGTCTGTGTGAGGGAGACTTACACACATATTTTGAGATTTTTCCTCTTTGTGGTTGCCTCCCTTCCAGAATTTCTCCCCTAACTTTCCAGCTACTCTTCCAGCCCCAAAATACATCCTCTAACATTACAAGTAAGACTAGTTTTTCCCCTGTTTGGGCCACGTACAGATTTTGGAATGCTTTGAGGAAAAAGACACAAGGTTGCAAATATCTCCTGGTGCAATTCTCATCATTCAAAGGAAGACTCCCTCTCAGTTCTGCTTGCTTTTGGAAGAGATTTATACATACACATATACACATTTATTGTATCTGTGTTACATATAGATACATGATTCTATATAAATATATATAATATTTTATGCAGATTTTATCATTGTTATCTGTGAGAATGTTAGTTCAACAAGCTACTCAACCATTACTGGAATCCAGATCTCAGTTTTGTTTCTTTTTTGGATTTTATACAAATGGAATTATAAAACATATAGCTTTAATATAATTTCTTTTATGCAGCATTATGGTTGTGATATTCATCGATGCTGTTGCATGTATCTAGTGTTTGTTCATTTGTTGAAAATAATAGTTTTAATGGTCTTAAAATATTCCTAACATAAAATTGACCATTTTAACCATTTTTAAGTGTACAGTTCAGTGACATTCAGTACATTCACATTATTGTGTAACCATAACCTCCAACCATCCACAGAAATATTTTCACCTTGCACTGAAACTCTGTGCCCGTTATGCAACAACTCCCTGTTGTCTCTCCCTCTTGCACCAGTCTCCTTTCTGTTCCTATAAATTTGACTACTCTAAGTACCTTATATGAGTGGAATCACAATATTTTTCCTTTTGTGGGTGGCTTTATTTCCCTTAGCATAAAGTCCTCAAGGTTCATGCATGTCATAACATGTGTCAGAATTCCTTCCTTTTTAAGGGTGAATCGTATTCCACTGTCTGTATACACCACTTTTTTTTTTTTTTTTGTCAATTCATCTATTGATGGACACCTGGCTTCCTTCCAGCTTTTGGTTATTTTGAATAATGCTGTTAATAACACGGGTGTACATATGTCTTTCTACCTCTCTCTTCAATTCTTTTAGGTGTATACCCATAAATGGTGTTCTGAGATTCATTTTTTCACATGTGGGAGGATTCTTCACACATCCAACAAGCAATTCTTGGAATGACAACTGGTCATCAGATAATTCAACTATATTTGATGCTGTCAACCCAGAGATACATCTGATTCCACAAGTTGAGGGCTCAGTCCTATAAGACTGCACACCCACCCCAACCTCACCTCAACTTCAGGTGCCAGTTACAAGCTCAGGCTGTTACCTGTACTTCTGACTGACTGCCTATAAACCAGAGGTTCCCACAACCTCCTCCTTGGGCTTGATTAATATGCTAGAGTGGCCCACAAAACTCAGAGAAACATTTACTAGATCACCAGTTTATTATAAAAGGATATAACTCAAGAACAGCCTGATGGAAGTGGTGCATAGGGAAAGATATGTGAGACGGGGCACAGAACATTCATGCCATCTCCAGGTTCACCACTCTCCAAGCACTTCCTGTCATGGCCAACCTGGAAGCGCTGTGAACTTCCTTCTATTGGGATTTTTATGAAGGCTCCCTCACATAGGCATGATCAATTATTAACTCAGTTTCTAGCTCCTCTAGCCTCTGTGACGGATAAGAAGTAGGGTTAAGAATTTCAACCTTTTAATCAGGGCTTGGACTTTCTGGTTACCAGCCCCCATCCAGGAGCCATCCAGGAGCCCACCTAGAGTTGCCTCAATAGAACAAATGATTCTCCTAACGTTCTTATCACTTAGGAAATTACAAGGGTTTTAGGAGCTCTGTGTCAGGGAGGGGGTCAAAGACAAATATTAGAACAAGAGATGCTCCTAGTGTCCTTATCGTTTAGGAAAGTACAAGGGTTTTAGTAGCTCTGTGCCAGGAATTGGAGGCAGAGACCAATAAATATATTTCTATTATTTCAGAACCCATAAGTGGAATTGCTAGATCATATGGTAATTCTATTTTTCATTTTTGAAGGAACTGTCATACTGTTTTCCACAGTTTTATGTTCTCACCTTCAGAGCACAAGCATTCCAATTTCTAAACATCCTTGCCAATCCTTGTTATTTTCTGATTTTGTGATAGTAACTCTCCTAATGGGTGTGAAGAGGTAGCTCACTGTGGTTTTATTTTGCATTTTTCTGATACTTAGTGATGTTGAGCATCTTTTCATGTGTGTACTGGCCATTTTATATCTTCTTTGGACAAATGTCTATTCAAGTCCTTTTTGCATTTTTAAATTGTGTTTCTTTTAATTGTTGGGTTGTAGGAGTTCTTTATATATTCTAGCTATTAATCCCTTATCAGATATGTGATTTGCAAATATTTTCAACTGTTCTGTGGGTGGCCTTTTTACTCTGTTGATAGTATCTTTTGATACAGAAAACTTTTGCATTTTGATGAAGTCCAATTTGTTATTTTGTTGTTGTTGTTGCTTATGGCTTTGGTCAGATGAAAGAAATCATTGTTGGCAATGTCTTTTGGACCCAATGACATGCAGCTTTTACCCTGTGTTTTCTTCTAAGGATTTTATAGCTTCAACTCTAACATTTAGATATTTGATTCATTTTGAGTTAATTTTTGTATGTGGTGTAGGGTAAGAGTCCAACCTCATTCTTTTGCATGTGAGTATCCAGTTTTCCCAGAACCATATTTGGAAAACCTTATCCTTTATCCAACGAATGGTATTTGTACCCTTGTCATAATTCATTTGACCGTATATGCAAAGGTTTATTTCAGGGCTTTCTATGCTATTTCATTAGTATTATTGTGTGTATTTATGCCAGTACCACACTGTTTTGTTTACTTTGTAGTATGTTTTGAAATCAGAAAGTGTGAGTTCTCCAACTTTGTTCTTCTTTTTCTAGATTATTTTGGCTATTCAGGGTCCCTTGAGAGTTCATATGAATTTTAGGATATATTTTTCTATTTTTGCAAAAAACATCATTGGAATTTTTAGCTCCTTGAGTAAGATGGTTCTTAAGTATTTTACTCTTTGGGATGCTACTGTAAATAAAAGTGTAAAGTTTTCAGATTTCTTTTTCAGATTACTTATTATTAATGTATAGAAGAACAACTAATTTTTGCATATTTATTTTGTGTCCCACTACTCTGCAGAATTTATTAGCTCTAACAATTTCTTTGTGGCATTTTTAAGGGTTTCAACATATAAGATATTATGTGTGAAAAAATACAATGTTATTTCTTCCTTTCCAATTTGGATGCTATTTCTTTCTTTTTCTTGCCTAATTGCTTTGGCTAAATTTTCTAATAACATGTTGAATAGAAGTGGTGAAAGTGGACCTTCTTGCCTTGTTCCTGATCTTAGAGGAAATACTTTCACTCTTTCACACTTGAATACAGTGTTCTCTGTGGATTTCTATATATGGCTTTTATTATGTTGAAGTAGTTTCCTTTTACTATGAGGGTTTTTTGGTGTTTTTAACATGAAAGCATGTATACTTTTGTCAATCACTTTTTCTGCATCCATTGAGATGATCATGTGTTTTTTTTCCTTCATCCTGTTAATGTGGTTTGTTACATTGATTCATTTTTGTATATTGAAACATGTTGAATTCCAGGAATAAATCCCACTTAAAATGGGCTGGCTCCATGGCTTAGCAGTTAAGTGCACGTGCTCCAGTGTTAGCGCCCTGGGTTTGGATCCCGGGCGTGCACCGACGCACCGCTTCTCCGGCCATGCTGAGACCACGTCCCACATACAGCAACTAGAAGAATGTGCAGCTATGACATAAAACTATCTACTGGGGCTTTGGGGGGAAAAATTAAGTAAATAAATAAAATTATTTTAGAAAAATGATGCATAATCCTTAATATGCTGCTTAATTTGGTTTGTTATTATTTTATTGAGGATATTTGTATCACTCTTCATCAAAGATATTGACCTGTAGTTTTGTTTTCTTTTAATCGATTTGGCTTTGATATCACGGTAGTGCTAACCCCATAAGATGACTTTAGAAGTATTCCCTCCTCTTCAACTTTTGGAAAGCGTTTGAAAAGAATTGGTGTTTGTTAATTAAAAAAAAAGTCTTTGGACCCAGGAATAAATTCAGCATAAAATAAATACAAATAAATATTTTTTTAAAATGTGAAAATATTTTTTCCTAAAAAAATTACAAATTAAACAAGTATATCACTTATCACTTTATTTCTAAATTTTTTTTAACCTAATAGTAAGCATAAACAAATTGTTAGGATTAAAATGACTCAAGTGTTAATTTTCTTCATTGCAAATTTTCTGACATAGGTATATGATGCCATCATGTATGACATCTTTTTATGAAAAAATGGTCATTTTTTGTAGTATTTGAGAACATTATGAATTTTCGCAGTGGCATCTGACAATACTCTGATATGCAAAGTTATCTTTTCAACAAATATGTCTTTGCCAAATTAACAAACTCTGTCAGGTGCTAATTAATCAACTACTTTTCATATGATTCAGGCTCTCCACCATCAACTTCCTTAGCCATCAGAAAATTCTACAAATTCTGCAAGATTAAACATTTTACTTTACACTGTACTTATCTCATGTGGTTTAAAGCATCCAAAAATCATTGATAAACTGATCCTGCCTGAACTAAATCATAGTGAATTATAAAAGATTGTCTCTGTTATGTGGGGAGGGATTTCAGGTTGAACTTAATGTTATAAGTGGTCAATTTATTACAGTGTATTGTTCTGTTATGTATTTCACTTCTTTTTAAAAAGTGATAGTTGAGGGCACTTAGATAATAAAAAGTTGAGACAATAAGGAACTGATATACTCTGTAAGCTTCAAATGTTTTAAAGCATAAGATACAATAAGAACTAAAAGTAACAGTTGGGCAGGGGGGAGAGAGGAGGGTGAAAGGGATAATTCGGCACATGTGTGTGGTGATGGGTTGTAATTAGTATTTGGGTGGTGAACATGATGCAATCTATGCAGAAATAAAAGTATAATGATGTACACCTGAAATGTATACAATGTTATAAACCAATGTTATTGCAATAAACAAAAAATTTAAAAAAATGAACTAAAACTAAGAAATGGCAGAGGAAATAGAGATAAGAGGATGAAATTGCAAAACTGAATCTATAATAATATCTCAGTGGCTAGCGTTGTGTTGCCAAGAAGGTGGTGAAGTCAAAGAATTCATAAAGAAGATAATAGACTGCAAAGAAGAAATCCTGAAATTTTTATAGAAAGAATTTTTACAGCTATATTACAAATAGAGAAAAGGGAAGAGAAGTTGGAGAAAGAGACTATCTGCTTCTTAAATTATTTCCACTATAGAGAACAAAATACCAATTTGCTGAAATAGTTATTCCCCTCTATGACCCTATCTTTACCTGCAAAAATCTCATCCCTAAGCCTCCTTTTCCATGCTTGGGGAACAGAGCAATTAAGCTCAACTGAAACCTCAACTGCCCAGCCTGTGAAATAAGGCCGGCCATCCATTCTCACAAAGGAGCCAACTGGAGGTAGGATTTTTGGTTCTGAATTCAGCTAAACATCTTCAAATAATTGTATCTGACCTTCCGGAGACAGGGCTATCAGTGAAGGGCTGGCTGGCTTTCAGAGAAAAGCAATTCACAGTCAGTGGAGACATTTTCTGTTGAGCTCTCTAGAGAAGGCTGTGGGGCTTGTCAGTAAGAGTTGATTTCTATACGGGTTACATTTTTTTATTTTATTCAGAGATGTATAAAGATATTTACGTGATAAATATTAT
Organism: Diceros bicornis minor; assembly: GCF_020826845.1. Lineage (NCBI taxonomy): Eukaryota > Metazoa > Chordata > Mammalia > Perissodactyla > Rhinocerotidae > Diceros > Diceros bicornis. Next base: position 2,865,727 of record NW_026691418.1, read on the forward strand.
TTATTATCAAGAAAAAAAGTTGTCTATTCTCTGGTCATTTAAGCAAAATCCTCATCTCAAGGCCCACCAATGGACAAAGCCCAGATTTAATATCCAAGAGTCTGCCAGGCACTCTGTGGTCCGTGGGAAGCCCTCAAGTTGGCAGCCTGTTCCCTTGTGTCCTGTGCTGGTACTTAATCTTCCATCTGTTCAGAGAACAAGTAAACAGAAGCTCAAAGGACTTGACATTGGAGAAATGTACTTTTCATTATCTTTAAACTTCTACACTTTTCCAAAAGACTCTCAGCATTTCCAGTAATTGTGCAGCAATTTACCCAACGCTAAGGTTATCACTATTAAAAATTAAAATAAATAAATTTTGAAAATGAAAAAAGTGATCTTTGCAATTTTGTACAGAATCTATATAATGAGTGCATCCTTAAAAAGGGAGGAAAGAGCAAATTTAACTGTTTTGGTTAGTTAACACAGTAAGTAATATATTTTATATATTATAATTTTGAGATTATTTGTATTTAAAAATACTACTTCAAACCCTTAAATCATTGTAAGTGACAGAGTTTTCCATCTGCTTTGGCTGAACAATTAAATACAAGTCAGCAAAAAATTCTTCCGTTCCTGTATAATCTTATATGTGGTTGGTAATGGTTAGTTCTTATAGATTGTTTGAAGACGTACATATCACAAAATACAAGTGGCCATTAAAAATTAAAATGTTCACCAAATACGAGATCATCTGATTCCCAGAAAAAGAAAAAGTTAATTTAACATTAAAGTTACAACTGTCAAAAAGGAAGCCAAGATACACTCAAGTCAGGCTTTTGCTCAAAAGTTAATTGTCTCATCTTTGAAACTTTATCATGTTTATTATGTAAGCAAGATACTTTCAGAGCCTAGAATATGGAAAGTGCTTATTGGTAGGTTAACATTCTGATCATTTATTTTGTAAATGTTAATATGAGATATATAAGTCATTTTCTACTATATTCAGATTTTCAAGTTCTGCTAAATCTAAGGCCACATTACTGGCAAGTTGGGAATATCTCTAGACATATGAAAAATATGAGTCCTACACAAAAGCTTATACATTCTCTATTCATCAGGTTCTAAATTCTAAAACTTTCTAAGGTTTTGGAACAAACCAATGGCATTCCAAATTGACAGTAAGGTTGCATGTGCCATACATGATCCTATAGGAAGAGAAATCCAGATTTTAAAGAGAGGAGATTATGCACAAAAATAAAGTACGTATTCAAGTCTGAAAGAGGATTTCAAGAAAGAAGAGATTCTCAGAACATATGGTAAGTGGTAAATTACTTACCAAGGGCTGTCTAAAGGAGAACATATTGTGGACAAAAGAGCTTCACAGGTAGAGAGCTAAAATGGCATCTCTGGAAACATTACGATGAAACAGATGGTGAACTACCTTTTCCTAAAATTTAAAATGCATCTTATCCTCCAAACAAATACCAGCTCCCTGCCTTGTAGCTTACCTGGACATGGTGACGTGTTGGAATCATTTTTCTAATTCATTGGCTCTTAAACTTGATGGGCACCAGAAGCACCAGAAGCACCTGGGGGCCTTGTTGAAACCCAGATTGCCAGGACCCACCTCAGAGTTTCCAGTTCAGCAGGTCTGCAGCAGCACCAGAGAATTTGCATTTCTAACCCAGTTCCCAGGTGCTGCTGATGCTGCTGGTTCAGGGACCCCACTTTGAGAACTACAGCCTGATTTATACCCTATATATGATTACAAAACCCATTATTTCATCCTTTGGCTGCTACTTTTCCTTTATCACATCAGCACCTTAGCTCTGAATCTCCTCACCTAACAATGAGAATACTTGGAGAGTTTCACAGCTGGTCCTCATTTCCGGCTCAGTTCTCCCTCTTCCTCTCAATGCCACATTCTCTTGCCAGGTAATTGTTCCTTAAACATCAGTTGATCATAGAGCTTGCTTGCTCAAAAACTCATGGCTAGGGGTCAGCCCCGTGGCGTACCAGTTAAGTGCTCACGCTCTGCTGCTGGTAGCCCATGTTCAGATCCCAGGCACACACCGATGCACCACTTGTCAGGCCATGCTCTGGCTGCGTCTCATATAAAATGGAGGAAGATAGGCACAGATGTTAGCCCAGGGCCAGGCTTCTTCAGCAAAAAGAGGAGGATTGGCCATAGATGTTAGTTCAGGGCTGATCTTCCTCACCAAAAAAAAAAAAATCATGGCTCTTATGCTGAGCACAAGACATTAAATTCTCTACTTGTTTCATAACGTCTGTAATAACCTTACTTTAATAGCAAAATATGGACACCCTGTTCCCTACCCTACCTACTATAAAGGAGTATGTGAGGATTACATAAGATACAGACAGTTCTAATTATGCACAGTATGACATTCTATAAAGTCACTGTGAACACTCAATCAGTGAATATGACCCACTGCTCCCACGGGAAATACAGTGTAAGTTTCCTGCAAGCCTTAGTTACATTTTCTTCAAATGATCAATACATAACCTTGTTCTCTCTGTTTCTCTTTAAAGTCACCTTATTTAATATATATTGTTGATATATTAACATTGAACTCACACCAACAGCACTGTAACTCGTGTCTGAAAGAAGCTTGTCGAACACACATACTTTCTCTGTAAAGGCACGTTACAGATTCTTGCCCTGAGGAACACCAGGCAGCATTGCAGCACTACACATGGGGGACATATTAAACAGCAAAGTCACATACACAAGGCACAAAAAGATAAGAAATGGGCCACTAAATAGACTGCAAGACGAACACTTGTTTACAGTATAGGCTGAAACAAGAGGGCAGAGCGTCACCTGGTTCCCCCTCAGTTGGGAACGTGCACTTCGAGTGAATCAAATTTCTCACCACTTTGTGCATACCTGCAAATGGACATGAAAGTCCTGAGAGTGTTGATTTGGGGGCTGCCAGTACATTTTAGCTAATGGGCAAGTGTGCAAACACGGACTCCACAAATAATGAGGATCAACTATATTATGAAAGCATCTTTTCAAAACCAGAGTATTGCTCAGAAATAAGAGCAATAATGATAACATAACAGCTAATATTTTAGTGCCTACTATGTGCCAGGAGCTCTTTTAAGCACTTTACATTAATTAATGCATTTAAATCTCACTAAAACCATATGAGACAGGAGTTCTCAGTAGCCCCATTTTATAGATGTGGAAACTAAGGCTCAGAGAGTAAATAATTTGCACAGATTCCCTAGTTAAAAGTGGAATAACTGGTATTGGTTCCCAGACAAACTTATCCAAAGCCCAGAGCTTCAACTACTATAGTAGGAATGTCAACGAATTTTCTACCACTCCCCGAAAAGCCCCTTCTGCTCCAGTCAGTGTGGTCTCCCACATACTTATTCACTCACCAAACATTTTCTGAGTGCACCAAAGGTGTCAAGTACTATGTTTAGATACTGGGGAGACAAATAGAATGTCAATCCAAATAATCCATAACCAATCTATAAATCAAAATTGGGGTGAGTTTATTATGAATCAACCTTTGAGGACCATATAGCCCGGGAGAGTCCTTTCATGAAGAAATGGAGCACTCCAACGAAGTGAGGTGTACAGGGTCAGCCCCATGACTTAGCGGTTAAGTGTGCATGCTCTGCTGCTGGTGGCTCAGGTTTGGCTCTCGGGCATGCAACGACGCACTGCTTCTCTGGCCATGCTGAGGCCGCGTCCCACATGCAGCAACTGGAAGGATGTGCAGCTATGACATGCAACTATCTACTGTGGCTTTGGGGGAAAAATAAATAAATAAATAAAATTATTAAAAAAAAAGAAGTGGGGGTGTAAAGAGTGGTTATATACCATCAAAGAGCGTGTACCACATGTGATTGCAATGTCCTTTTTACATTAGCCACGACATTGACCTGTCGGCACGTCAATTGTTGGACATGGTTGGTATCAGCTCTGCTGTTTCCATGGGCATGGCTGTTGTCTTGAGTTGGGTGGTCACAGGATGGGCAGAGCAATCAAATCCTAGCCTAGGGAGAAATGTTTACCCTTAAGGAAATGCCAATGTGTGGTAAGTTTCATTTACAAATTAAGGGTATTGTTCTTGTCTTTGGGACATGTCAATTGCTTAAAAAAGATATATAATGGATGAACAGAGGCTACAGGCCCCTTTTGGAAAAAAAAAAATCTAGGTCAAGCCCAACTAGTTTTACACCAAATGCCTTCCTCATGTGCTCCAATGTATCCTATTTCTTACCATTTATTTATCTTTTTCCCCCTTTTGATGTATAATCTTTTGATAGAAAGCAATGATGATCAAAATATTGTCCCTCAGAGTCACGGTGGTTGCTGCATGCCCTGGGTTTATCACGTCCCTCGGTGCCAGGCTTTTATCTCATCTATTTGTCCAGTTGTTCACATTGCGTGGAATTAGTTGGATATTGTGGACAAGCAAAGAGGTATATATATATATAAACAGAAGAAGCATTTCAAGGGTTTTGGATTAATTTTAGGTTGTTGCACAAACATTGTATATGTGCTTTTTTTTAAAATATATATAGCCCCTTATGCTACATTGTGCACAATTATAGAACAAGTATGGTAACAATGATAATAATTAAACATTTTTTTAAAGATTAGTTTAAAATGAGTTTTTAGGCATAGTCCTTATCAGAAAAGGTAATTTGTCCAGGGTTATAAGAATGATCGGCCATCTCAAGTCACGGAGCCACCATTACTCTAGTTTGCATGCCAGTCTTACAACACTAGGTAAAGAAAACAACAGTTTGAATATAATGATTAGTACAAGAATTCCAAGAAGTAATATAAATAAGAATTACAATCCAGATCGAAAAAAGGAACCAATACCAGAAGGGAGACAACCAAACAAATCAAGGCTGGGTGTAGGATCACTTAAGGCATTCACCTGTTTTTCCATGTGTTTTAGTAGAGGTGACACATTAGAAGACTCGTCAGGTATAAACACACAGCATTCAGTTTGAATGATCTCATATGTACTACCTTGGGTTTCTGTAAGGATATCTAAGCCCATTCTATTTTGAAGGACAGCTTTTCTCATTAAAGACATTTCAGTACTTATGAAAGCTATTCTTTCCTGACTATCGTTAAGGGCTTGTTGAGTAAATTTTGTCAGAGACTCTATATATGATATGACATCTTCCAGCCACAAGGAAGGAGCAAATATAGCTACTAGGTGGTCATACAAGTGTAACACTGAATGAGCCCATCTGGCCTTAAGGAGAGGCAGATTGGTCACAGATGTTAGCTCTGGACGAATCTTTCCCTGTATGCAAGAGTAGCCCAGAGTGCAGCGCCCTAGCCATCCTGGTGGCAGCCAAGGCCAGAGGTTTGTTCGACATAACCAGTGAGTTCCATTAGGAGCCATCTAATAGACGCTTGGTCTTTGAGACCAGTCTGTTCCAAACCAATTACTGTTTCACGTATAATAATATTCTGACATGACTCGGTGGGTATCCAGCCCATCTTTAGAGTGTAATTTGGTAGATTTTGTTTGGAATGATTTCTCTGTTCCCAACATAAAGGTGCTGGTATGTTTAAAGATCCATGGCTAGGAGTAAGGCAAACATATCCATCCCAAATTTGTGTGAAACCTTCCATGGTTTGTACTGTAATGTCTGGTTTCTTTTGTTTATCTACAATTTGTTGGGATAATTGGATGGTTTGAGTAATAGAAAAGAATAACCGTGTCCTGTATTACTAATAGTATGGGCTATTGACCATGTTTCAGGATCATAATTAGTACTATCAGAAGAACTGTGAACATTAGAACTAGATCTTTGTATCACAATAAATTGCTTTAGAGCTTTCCAATCTGTGCCTCGAAAGGGAAAGACCCACCAAGGGTCTTAGAAAGTGGAAGTTGGCCACACAGCCAACAAGTAGACTGATTTTTATGTGTAGCAAAGGAATGTGCCCATTGCAGAAAAACATTGCCATCAGAGGGCCATTCAGATGTAGATTGGAAAAACAAACATAGCATTAGGGAAAATTTATATGGCATTTTTTTTTTGTAATCAACATATGGTTTTGTAATTAGGTTCCAATCTATCTTATAAAGTTGAAAGGTAAAGCATTGGTGTATGAAAATGGTAAGGCCATCTGGAAATTGATTATTTTAGCAATTACATAAAGCTTAAACACTACAAGGGTTTAAATGAAGAGATATAAGCTTAGGAATACAGGCCTTGTCCAGAGTCTCAGGACAGATGTCTACAACAGATGTCGTCTTCTTCTCATCCTGATTTGGAGATATTCGTCTTGGTCTGTTGAAGTTGGGTGTCAGAGACTGGAGTTGAAGTCCATTCAGGTGGAGAAGCCTTTTTTAAATGAGAAATGTGAATTCATGAGTTTACGCCTTTAAATTTTGCAGCACATGGATTGGTTAAAAGCACCTGATATGGTCCTTTCTAACGGGGCTGCAAAGAGTCCTTTATCAGGTGTCTTTTCCAATAAACAAAATCTACAGGTTGTAATCCATTATCCTTAATGTCTTCATCTCCTGGGAGCTTACTGTGAAAAGAATTAGCTATCAATTTCTCATTTCTCTTAAGAGCCTCAATGAGACCTTGACAATAAAGTAAAATATCTCCTTTAAGTAAAGTTGGTTCCTACATTTCTTCATCTAATTGCATAGGTCGTCCAGTTATTATTTCGAAAGGAGACAGTCGATGATTACCAAAAGATGCAGATCTAAGACTGAGGAGCACTAGTGGAAGAGCTTTTGGCCGTGAGAGATTAAATGCTTCTGAAAGCTTTGCCAACTGAATTTTGATCAAACTATTAGTTCTTTCGACCGATCCTGAGGATTAGGGATGGTAAGCACAGTGGAAATGCTGCATTATTGCCCAAATATTACAAATAGATTTAATTATTTGTCCGGTGAAATGAGTTTCCAGGTCACTATGTAACTCGGTAGGAATTCCCCAAGCAGGAATTATTCTCTCTAATAGTAATTTACCTACTGTTAGAGCCATTGCTCTTCTGCAAGGAAGGGCCTCAACCTAACGTGAGAACATACAGATAATTACCAAGATATATGTATATCCTTGAGATGGTGACATTTAGACAAAGTTCAATTGCCATTCCTCAAAGGGTCCCTTAGAAAGGGGAAAGTGGCCTTGTGACCCATGAAGTGGTTTCCCTGGATTATACTTTGAGCATATAACACAACGAGTATAAGTTTTATGGGCCACTGTGGGAAAAAGTTTCCAAAAGTATTGTTTTCCCCATAAAATCACCTTTTCAGGTGCTCAGTGGGTTAGTTAGTGTATATGCTGGAGCAGGGGCAATTGTGCTCCAACAAGTACCATGGGTTTCCTATTGGGCTCAAACCACATCTGTGAGAGGGTGTCAAAAATTCCCCCTTGTGACTGCCATATGTGTTTTTCTTCTTCCATGGCCACTTCTTGGGCCTGTAGAAGGAAGTCTTTTACTGGCTTAGCAGAGTTAATAGGAAGCAGCAGGCATTCTCGAGGCTGGGTAGGGCAAGCCCTCAAGGCTGCTTGTTTAGCAGCTGCATCAGCAAGCTGGTTTCCTTTAGCTTCCAAAGTATCATATTTTGAATACCCTAGCATTTTAATAATCGCTAGTTGTCTCGGTAGGTGTACAGAATGTAATAATTCTGCAACCTGTTTCCCCTTCTTTATAGGCTGATCTGAAGAGGTTAAAAACCCTCGTTGTTTCCACAGCATTCCAAAGTCATGTGCTGCTCCGAAAGGATAACAACTGTCAGCATCGATATTTGCTACCTGGTCTCTGGCCAATTGACAAGCTCAAGTTTTTCTTCATAGGTGAACAAGTTCAGACTCTCATTTCTTTATCAAGCAGTTTTGTTCAGACTTTATAAACATAATTCTTTCCAATTTTAAAGCCAAATTAAAAGGACAACCAACTCAATTTACTCCAAGTTTCCCCTAAGGTCCCTTGGCCTAGGAAATTCCCCCTAGGCTTTTCTCTACCTAGGAAATGTACCGGTATCCTTCAAAGCCACTAGTCTCAAGACCTTAAAACAGCTCAAATAAACTCCTGGACCATCAACTTATTTTTTTTTTATTATTTTTTTTGTGAGGAAGATCAGCCCTGAGCTAACAACCATGCTAATCCTCCTCTTTTTGCTGAGGAAGACTGGCTCTGAGCTAATATCTATTGCCAATCCTCCTCCTTTTTTTCCCTAAAGCCCCAGTAGATAGTTGTATGTCATAGTTGCACATCCTTCTAATTGCTGTATGTGGGATGCAGCCTCAGCATTGCCTGAGAAGCAGTGCGTCAGTGCGCGCCCGGGATCCCAAACCGGGCCGGCAGTAGTGGAGCGCACGCACTTAACCACTAAGCCACGGGGCAGGCCCCTGGACCATCAACTTAAAATAAAGAGGTCTGGGATTCAGGAGAACTCACCAGGGTCACCTGAAGAATGCAGTGATCCATGTGGGGCTCAAAGTGCCCCTGTGGTACCAAGAGTCGGTTCAGTGTAGATTCCAGGTTGTCTCTGGTGGGTTTCTCTGAAATCCTACTGCAACTATGCCAAGAAATGTTGATGCAAATAACCCATAACCAATCTATAAATCAAAATTAGGGTGAGTTTATTATGAGTCAAACTTTGAAGACCATATAATCCAGGACAGTCCTTTCATGAAGAAATGGAGCACTCCGAAGAAGTGTGGTGTACACAGTGGTTACATACTATCAAAAAGCATGTATCACATGTGATTGCAATGTCCCTTTTACAATAGCCGCGACATTGACCTGTCAGCACATTGATTGATGGACAGGGTGGGTATCAGGTCTGCTGTTTCCATGGGCGTGGCTGTTGTCTTGAGTTGGGTGGTCACAGGATGAGCACAGCAATCAAATCCTAGCCTAGGGAGAAATGCTTATCATTAAGGAAATGCCAATGTGGGGGAAGTTGCATTTACATCTTAAGGGCATTGTTCTTGTCTTTAGACATGTTAATTGCTTGAAGTGGATGTACAATGGATGAACACAGGCTACAGGCCCCTTTTGAAAAAAAAAAAAAAAAGCTAGGTCAGGCCCAATTAGTTTTACACCAATGGTTTCCTCATATGCTCCAATGTATCCTACTGCTTGCCATTTATTTATCAAGAAGAAGGATAGTCTCAGCTTTAAGGAGCTCACTGTTTATGAGACATGAATAAAACAACCGTTATGGAAAAGTAGATAAGTACAGGGTCCCAGAGTGGCGACATCAAAAGGAGTCTCTAGATGGAGACCTCTCAGGAAAAGTGTCCAAGTGAAAGGAACATTTGACATGAGTTTAGATTAGGAAATAGGAATTAACTTGATTAAACAGGGGGGTAGGAGTGCAGAATAAACATATATAAAAAGACAGATATAAAGGATGCTAAAGCTTTCAGAAAATGGGGGTATTTTTAAGGCTGGAACAAAGCGAACATATAGGAAACAGTGGGTGATGAGGCTAAAGGTGAGGACAGCAAGAGAATGCCTGTGAGTCCAGCTCAGGAGTCTGAATGTTCTCTCGGATGCTCTGAGCAGTTATTGAAAGAGTATAAGCAGATGTCACATTTAAACAAACTTTGATTCTAGAAGGTAACTCTGAAGGCATTATAGAGGAATGATTAGAAGAAATTAAGACTAGAAGCAAAGGGAACTGTTGGGAGACTAGGCAGCGATCCAGATAAGATAGGCCTTGGCTCAGGCGGGGGTTCTGCAGGTGAAAGAGGCCAGGATGTGGGAAGCAGTGCTGGGCTCCTACAGGAGGAAACTGAGATGCCTCTCAGTCACGGGAAGACTGTGCCTGTCATGGCATCCCCACCCCCATGCTCAAATGCCATGTTCCTATCTACTTCTGTACATTTCCTCTCTTCCGCCATCTGAAATCCTCACTCTTTCTTCCTTCCACCTGCCCAAAGTGGTCCCTTTGAGGACTTGATGTAGTCCACCTCTCCTAAGAAGCTGTCCTTAATTACAATTTCTCAATAACATTCCCATTTTTTTTTAGGTTCTCTAATATAACATATACTATATTCCTTGGCAGAATCAAGTTTCATCTTGCAAACCATGTCACGTATGTGGAGGAGCTTGGAACCTTATAATCCTTTGTATTTCCTTCAATACCTACCACAAATACTTTGCACATATAGGTCAATGGATGTCCAGTAAAGTTCAATAAAGAAGAAGCACCCTCTATAAGACAAGAACTTTTATGAGCTCTGTTATTCCTTTAGATCAGCTACTTGAACCATTTGTCTTTCTCCACAGGTCAACAGTGTTGCCCAGCACAAGTGAATTTTACACCTTCTCAAACTCAATAGAGCAAAGATGGAACTTCATTCCCCCTGCAAGCCTTACTGCCCTAGAGAAAAGCAAAAACAAAGTGTGACATCTAATTCTTTCTCCACATTCTCATCTCAAATTGCAACTGTTTTCCAGATGCTAACTGTTTTCATTCTTAAAACTGACAGAAAAGTTTCTCATTATTTCCTTTTCTTTCTTTTTTTGTGAGGAAGATCAGCCCTGAGCTAAATTCTGATGCAAATCTTCTTCTTTTTGCTGAGGAGGATTGGCCTTGGATTAACATCTGTGCCCATCTTCCTCTAGTTTATATGGGATGCTACCACAGCATGGTTTGACAAACGGTATGTCGGTGCGCACCAGGATCCAAACCTGTCAACCCGGGGCTGCTGCAGTGGAGCGTGCGCACTTAACCACTGAGCCACAGGGGTGGCCCCTCTCTTTATTTCTAAAGCTGAAATGTCTAAATCGTTCTCTGGGCTAGTTGGAGTTTCCATAAAATGAAAATGTACATTCCAGAAAAATCTTTAGATTTCCAGAATAATCCTTAATATATTATGGTAAACACCTTTGCAAAATGTCACTCATTTTCAATGTCAGTGCCTCCACAAGGGTATCCTTGCATTTTCTCCCCTCCAACCACCTCTCACTTTGCCCATCCCCAGGTTGATGGGCTCAAAGAGTTTACTGAACGGTAAGAATGATCAGAGTCTGAGGGAGACTTCAAGGATGACTAAACCATGTTTTCTGACCCCAACCATCTCTCTCCATCTCTCCTTTAACTTCTATTTTTCTTATTCTTGTTTCTATTTTAGTTGTTTACTTGTCTTGTGAATTGTTGTTTTGTGGTTTATAATTACCATGTAAATTCATATTACTTTTTGCCTTAGAGTTTAGAAAGGACTTACATTAAACAAGGTGTTTTTCCCAGTCCTTTGATGTCTCTAATACGTTCCAATGCAATTCAAGTGGCTTCTTGTTTTTACGTCTCTATCATTATTCCTTCAGAATTATGCTCACCCAACACTTTTGATCTGACCAATGCTGCTTTACTCTTTAAACTTTTCTACGCCAACACTCATGTGAAGAACCCCTCAAGCACCATGAGGAGGAGGATGTCAAGATGGCAACACAGGCAGACTCTGAAATCACCTCCTCCCGAGGACACGGCCAATTTACAACTACTCATGGAAAAATTACAACTGAGAAAGAACTGAAAACTGAATAAGAGGAACTCCTGCAACAACGGACAATCCTAACTGAGGTAGAAAAGGGAGAAACTGCCTTCTGGAGAGGAAAAATGCCACCTTCACAAGCCGCAGCACCTCACGACTGCCCAGGAGTCACCCAAAGGTATGCAGCCCTCCCTGGAGGAGCAGGACCCTGAGCCAGGGAGCAACCCCGCTGTGGGCATTTTGTGGACCCAGCACAATCGTGACAAGTGGCAGAATAACTGACTTTGCCTGTTACTAAAACATTAGGGAGTACACCCAGAAAAGCTGGTTCACAAACAAATTACAAACTGGCTCTTAAAGAACGCATGCACAAACTCACGCATTTCAGACAGCAACCTAAAATCACCAGAAAGAAATGTGCACAGTGTTTTGGTGAAAAGAGACTCACCTAATAGGCCCTGTGTGCATCTCGGTGAGAAGTGAGACCTCTCCAGGGACTGGGACTTTGGTGGCGAATATTGTTGTGGTCTGGTGTGGGCGTGCTGACATAGAAGCCATTGGAGTTCTCTCTGAGGTCTGCTAGCCCAGAGTCTGTCCCACCCGCTAGAGAATCAATTTAATCCAGCTCAGTCAGGGCAGGCAGCCCACCCTAGAGACTGGCCCCACCCAACAACAAGCCCTCAGGCAACTTGTGGGCCTGCATAGATTGGTGACTGTATTCTCTGCAGCCTGGCAACTGAGACAACTTCGTTGGGGCAGGGTGTGCACAAGGAGCAGGTGGAGAGTGTGGGGCGGTGGTGGAGTGTGTGGGGCTCCCGCCGTGGAGAGACTGGGTATGCTTCGGGAGGTTAGGGCACGCACACGGGGCAGAACTGTGTTGACAGAGAGTGTGGACCTGTGGGCAGCAAGGCTTGTCAGCTGCAGAAGACTCGTGCTTCTCAAAGACCCAGAAAGGGGGTTTGCCCCACCTTCCAAAGCCTGAAACAATAGGGTGCTCCCGTGCCTGAGGTCAGCCCCACCCAGCTGCAATCCTCAGATAGCTGACAAGAGACCTAAAGGCTGGAGGCTTATAGCAATTGTAAGGCCCTGAGCCTAACAACCTGCCATGCTGGGGGCCTACTCACTTAAAAGAAATACTGCAACACAAATGTGGTGTTAGAACCTGCAGCCAACTGTGCTGGGGCTTCCCACATCTCATAAAGAGACTGAAGGGCCCACAACGACTACAAGCAGCTGAGCATTACAACAGCTGGCCAGGAGCAAAACTTGGCCTCCCTGGGCACCTACAGGGAGAGCAAACAGGCAATAACAGAAGGACACGCATAGCCCACATAGTGGTCACCCCTGGAACATTGAGAACTGAGGGAAGCACACTGGAGGCCTCCTAAGCCATCACTTACATAAAGTCACCTATCCAAGAGCAGGAGACGTAGCTGACCTACCTAATATGTAGAAACAAGCACAGGGAAAGAGGCAAAATGAGGAGACAAAGGAATACATTCCAAGTAAGGGAACAGGACAAAACCCCTGAAAAGGAACTAAGTGAAACAGAAATGAGCAACCTACCCGACAGAGAGTTCAAACAAAGAGTGTTAAGGATGCTCACTGATTTGGGGAGAAGAATAGATGAACTCAGTGAGAATGCCAACTAAGAAATGGAAGATAAAAAAGAACCAATCAAAAATGAAGAATACAATACTGGAAATGAAAAATTCACTAGAGGGACTCAAAAGCAGAGTAGAGAATACAGAAGAACGGATCTGTGAGATGGACAAAAGACTAGAAGACATTACCGAAGCTGAACAGGTAAAACAGAAAAGAGTTAAGAAAAGTGAGGGCAATCTAAGGGACCTCTGGGATAACATCAAGCACACTGACATCTGTGTGATAGGTGTCTCAGAAGGAGAAGAGCGAGAAAAAGGGGCAGAGAATCTATTTCAAGAAATAATAGATGAAAACTTCCCTAACCTAAGGGACAAAACAGACATCCAAGTACAGGAAACACAGAGAGCTCCAAACAAGATAAACCCAAAGAGACCCACATCAAGACACATCATAATCAAAATGTCCAGAATTAAAGATAAAGAGAGAATTCTTGAAGCTGCAAGAGAAAGACAAGTTACATACTAAGGAAACCCCATAAGGCTATCAGCTGAATTCTAGTAGAAACCTTACAGGCTAGAAGAGAACGGCATGATATTTAAAGTGATAAAAAGGAAAAAACTTACAACCAAGAATACCGTACCCAGCAGGGTTATCATTCAAAATGGAAGGAGAGATCAAAAATTTCCCAAACAAGCAAAAATTAAAGGAGTTTATCACCAAGAAACCAGTGCTACATGAAAAGTTAAAGGGACTGATTTAAGAGGAAAAGAGAAGAAAACAAATAGGAAAAATTATTTATTTCCATGATAAGAGGGTAATGGATACAAATGCAGAAAAAAGTGGTTAGACATGATATCAAAAGCATAAAAGGAGGGAGGAGGGGAGTTAAAGAGTAGAGCTTTCAGACAGAAGTTAAACTAAAGAGACCATCAATTCTGTATAGAAGGAGAAAGGAAGAGAGAAGGACTACTAAAACACTGAGAAAAAAAGTTAAAAAATGGCAGTAAGTACATACTTATCAATAGCTACTTTAAACGTCAATGGACTAAATGCTCCAATTAAAAGGCATAGGGTGGCTGACTGGATAAAAAAACAAGACCAATATATATGCTGCATACAAGAGACACACTTCAGACCTAAAGACACTCAAAAACTGAAAGTGAAGGGATGGAAAAAGATACTCCATGCAAATGGCAATGAAAAGAAAGCTGGGGTAGCAGTACTCATATCAGACAAAATAGACTTTAAAAGAAAAAGTGTAAAAAGAGACAAAGAGGGCATTACATAATGATCAAGGGAACAATCCAACAAGAGTATATAACACTTGTAAATATCTACGCACCCAATGTAGGTGAACATTAATATATAAAGCAACTATTAACAGACATAAAAGGAGAAATAGACAGTAACACAATAATTGTAGGGGACTTTAACACTCCACTTACACCAAAGGATAGATCATCCAAACAGAAGATCAATAAGGAAACATTGGCCTTAAATGATACACTAGAACAGATGGACCTAGTAGCTATATACAGAGCATTCCATCCAAAAACCGAAGCATACACGTTCTTTTCAAATGCATATGGAACATTCTGCAGGATTGATCACATATTAGGCCACAAAACAAGTCTCCATAAATTTAAGAAGGTTGAAATAATACCAAGCATCTTTTCTCACCACAAGAGTATGAAACTAGAAATCAACTATAGGGAGAAACTCAGAAAAGCCACAAATACGTGGAGATTAAACAAAATGCTACTGAACAACGACTGGGTCAACGAAGAAATCAAAGAAGAAATCAAAAAATACCTGGAGACAAATGAAAATGAAAATACGACATACCAGAATTTATGGCATACAGCAAAAGCGGTCCTGAGAAGGATATTTATAGCAATACAGGCCTATCTCAACAAACAAGAAAAATCTCAAATAAACAATCTAACAATGCACCTAAAGGAACTGGAAAAAGAAGAACAAACATAGCCCAAAATCAGTAGAAGAAGGGAAATAATAAAAATCAGAGCAGAAATAAATGAAATAGAGACTAAAAGAATAGAAAAATTAATAAAACCAAGAGTTGGTTCTTTGAAAAGATAAACAAAATTGACAAATCTTTAGCTAGAATCACCAAGAAAAAAGGAGAGAAGGCACAAATAAGCAAAATCAGAAATGAAAGAGGAGAAATTACAACAGACACCTCAGAAATACCAAAGATTATAAGAGAACACTATGAAAAGCTATATGTCAACAAATTCGACAAATCTGGAAGAAATGGATAAATTCTTAGAATCATAGAACCTTCCAAAACTGGATCAAGAAGAAGTAGAGAATTTGAATAGACATATCACCAGTAATGATATCGAAGCAGTAATCAAAAACCTCCCCCAAAATAAAAGTCCAGGACCAGATGGCTTCCCTGGTGAATTCTACCAAACATTCAAAGAAGACTTAATATCTACACTTCTCAAACTCTTCCAAAAATTTGATGAGGGTGGGAAGCTCCCTAACTCATTCTACGAAGCCAACATTACCTTGATACCAAAACCAGACAAGGACAACACAAAAAAAAGAAAATTACAGGCCAATATCACTGATGAACATCAATGCAAAAATCCTCAACAAAATACTAGCAAATCGCGTACAACAATACGTTAAAAAGATTATACACCATGATCAAGTGGGATTTATTCCTGCTAGGCAGGGATGGTTTAACATTTGCAAATCAATCAACGTGATACACCAAATTAATAAAATGAAGACTAAAAATCACATGGTCATCTCAATGGATGCAGAGAAAACATTTGACAAGATAGAGCATCTATTTATGATAAAAACTCTGAATAAAATGGGTATAGAAGGAAAGTACCTCAATATAATAAAGACTATATCTGACAAACCCACAGCTAATATCATCCTCAATGGTGAAAAACTGAAAGCTATCCCTCTAAGAACAGGAACCAAACAAGGATGCTCACTGTCACCACTCCTATTTAACATAGTACTGAAAGTCCTAGCCAGAGCAATCAGGCAAGAAAAAGAAATAAAAGGAATCCAAATTACAAAGGAAGAAGTGAAACTGCCACTACTTGCAGATGACATGATTTTGTTTATAGAAAACCTTAAAGAATCCACCAGAAAACTTTTAGAAGTAATAAATGAATATAATAAAGTTGCAGGATACAACATCAACCTATAATAATTAGTTGCATTTCTATGCACTAACAACGAAGTAGCAGAAAGGGAAATTAAGTATACAACCCCAGGGCTGGCCCGGTGGCGTAAGTGGTTAAGTGCAGGCACTCCGCTGAGGCAGCCCGGCATTCTCCAGTTCAGATCCCGGGTGTGCAACGATGCACCACTTGTAAAGCCATGCTGTGGTAGCATCCCATATAAAGTGGAGGAAGATGGGCATGGATGTTAGCATAGGGCCAGTTTTTCTCAGCAAAAAAATAAGGGGGGGGAGTTTTGGCAGATGTTAGCACACGGATGATCTCCTCAAAAAAAAAAAAAAAAAGGAATACAACCCCATTTACAATTGCTACAAAAAGAATAGAATACGTAGGAATAAACTTAACCAAAGAGGTGAAAGAGTTATACACGGAAAACTATTAAACATTGCTGAAAGAAAGTGAAGAAGACATAAAGAAATAGAAAGATATTCCGTCCTCTTGGATTGGAAGAATTAACATAGTTAAGATGTTCATACTTCCTAAAGCAATCTATAGATTCAATGCAATCCTTATCAAAGTTCCAACAACATTTTTCACAGAAATAGAACAAAGAATCCTAAAATTTATATGGAATAATAAAAGACCACAAATAGCTACAGGAATCCTGAGAAAAAAGAGCAGAGGTGGAGGTATCACACTCCCTGATTTCAAAATATACTACAAAGCTATTGTAGCAAAAACAGCATGGTACTGGCACAAAAACAGACACACAGATCAATGGACTAGAATTGAAAGCCCGGAAACAAACCCACACATCTATGGACAGCTAATCTTTGACAAAGGAGCCAAGAACATACATTGGAGAAAAGAAAGTCTCTTCAACAAATGGTGTTGGGAAAACTGGATAGCCACATGCAAAAAAATGAAAGTAGACCCTTACCGTATACCATACACAAAAATTAACTCCAAATGCATTAAAGACTTGAATGTAAGACCTGAAACTATGAAACTTCTAGAAGAAAACTTAGGCAGTACACTCTTCGACATTGGTCTTAGCAACATATTTTCAAACACCATGTCTGACCGGGCAAGAGAAACAATAGAAAAAATAAACAAAATGGGACTACATCAAACTAAAAGGCTTCTGCACAACAAAGGAAACCATTAACAAAATGAAAAGACAGCCTAAAAATTGGGAGAAGATATTTTCAAACCATACATGTGATAAGGGCTTAATCTCCAAAATATATAAAGAACTCATGCATCTCAACAACAAAAAAACTACCAACCGAATTAAAAAATGAGCAAAAGACCTGAACAGACATTTCTCCAAAGAAGATATACAGATGGCCAACAGACACATGAAAAGATGTTGAAAATCATTAACCATCAGGGAAATGCAAATTAAAACTACAATGAGATATCTCCTCACGCCCGTCAGAATGGCTATAATTAACAAGACACGAAACAACATGTGTTGGAGAGGATGTGGAGAGAAGGGATGTCTCATACACTGTTGGTGGGAGTGCAAACTGGTGCAGCCACTATGGTGAACATGATGTAATCTATGCAGAAATAGAAGTATAATGATGTACACCTGAAATTTATACAATGTTATAAACCAATGTTACTGCAATAAACAAAACATTAAAAAAAAATAAGACAACTCAACTAAGTGACCCTACATTCCTCACATCTGTTTCCTTGATTTGTTCCTAAATAAAGATGTTTCCTTTTGTGTGTGTGTGAGGAAGATCAGCTGTGAGCTAACATCCATGCTAATCCTCCTCTTTTTCTTTGCTGAGGAAGACCAGATCTGAGCTAACATCTATTGCCAATCCTCCTCCTTTTTTTTACCCCACAGACCCACTAGATAGTTGTATGTCATAGTTGCACATACTTCTATGTGCTATATGTGGGATGCAGCCGCAGCATGGCCAGAGAAGCCGTACATCAGTGTGCTCCCGAGATCCGAACTCAGGCTGCCAGTAGCACCACGTGCACACTTAACTGCTAAGCCACGAGGCCGGCCCAAGATGTTTCTGAAACGAATAATAACTTATACCAAGTGGTCATTGTATAAAAAGCACTATCACAGCTACCTTAAAGAGAACAAATGGAAGAGAATTTTCAATTCCTCAGATAGGTTTGAAATCAAATGAGACATTGAGGGGACCAGGGGGCACTGATCAGAACAGGATCCTAAGAGAAGAGTTTAAAGTCAATTTCAAATGAGGTTAAAACCAGAATGAGACAGTATTTTACCAGTTATCCGAAATCATAAGCATTTTTCTGACATTTAAGCGTTTATTTGCATATAATCTGTACGTGTGGAGTAAGAGAGTGCTGATATTTAATTTCTTTTTATTATTCAGCACTTTGTAATAGATCTGGTTATTCACAATTAATAAATATCATAATGTGGAGAGACCCAACTCTCAACTGCCTGATATTATCAATTCTTACGCAAAGCTAGAATTTTAAAGATCAAACTTCATTCTAGTTACCTTTCCACTAGTCTATCTATATCAGAAAGATGCTGAGTTTTAGGAAAATACGTCAAAACACAAATTTTATATGTAATTTCAAAAGCAAAAAATTAGTTAAAAACTGGGTGGTAACCCATTTTGCTACCATATATTAATCTTTAATATGGGAACAAACATTTTTTGAGAATATAATTGATATTTGCCTATTTATATGTTATAGAATGTTAAAGGATTTACAGTTTTAATAGTATTTCAAATACCAGAGAATAAAAGAGAGAATTGTTTCAGTTTTATGAAATAGTTTTTTAGACATAGCAGATTTTCACAGCATATTACTTGAAAATAAAATAATCAGTTAGTGAGGTTTAAGCCATGTGGTTTTATTTTAAACTTGCTCATTCCATAGGAGCATCAATAAAAGCCCTCCAGGAGTAGCTGACACTCTTTCCCTCCATATGAGCACCAGCTGTGTTTGCTTTCAGCATCAGACTCTCGGGTAACACCATAGCCCTCAACTCCGTTTAGTTGAGAAAAGGCTTTATGTGTCATGTGTTTTTCCTAGGGGTATGGAGCTCCCAGACTTATTAAGTACACAGAGAGAGTAAGAGTCAGAACATTCAATAAACTCTAGTGTGCTCAGGTGAGATGGTAAGTACCTGGACTCACATCTGAAGAAGAACTTAGAGGATGCTTTCTGACCCTACTTCATGCTTGACTAAGCAGTCCTGGACATCCCCCTTATGGTCACAGAATAACACAGGCAGCCTTGATGGATCAGAAGTCGTCCTATGTCCATCATTTGTACAGAACAAACTGGCTTAAGACCTCTCATTTCCTGCTGCAGTGGTAATTTATAGAGACACAGAACTGCCATCTAGTGACAAGGAAGAAAACAGCAAGGTGCTTTACATGGAAAATGAAATTGTAAGTTTTTAAAAAAAGAACAGTGAAGCACTAAAGGTGGTAAAGTTGACACAAAGTTGACAGAATGTGGCACACGAAAGTTATAGTAAAACTGGAAAATGTGTAGGTGAAGTAATCAGTTCTCTATGCCTCTAAAATATGACTTGACGTTTGACTCATAAATAGTATAGTTTAAATATAATAGAATAACTTTGGAAATAAACTTCTCATCTCATCTCATCCAATGCTGTTGGCAGGAGCCGGTATTAAATAGCCAGATGGTGACTACCTATGTTGAAGCACCATTTTCATCACAGTGGAGAGAATATGAGGCATAAAACCCAACAGACTGATGTTCAGATCTTCCCTTTTACCCTTGATCAATTTTGTAAACATGGTCTTTTTATTTTATTTTATTTTATTTTTGTGAGGAAGATCAGCCCTGTGCTAACATCTGCCAATCCTCATCTTTTTTTGCTGAGGAAGACTGACCCTGGGCTAACATCCGTGCCCGTCTTCCTCCACTTTATACGGGAGGCCACCAGAGCATGGCTTGCCAAGCGGTGCATTGGCACGTGCCCAGGATCAGAACTGGTGAACCCCAGGCTGGTGCAGCGGAATGCACGCACTTAACTGCTTGTGCCACCAGGCAGGCCCCTAAACATGGTTTTCTTTATCAGTTAAATATGAATTATAATAGTTACTTTAAAGGATTACTGTAAGAATTGCATGAGGTAATACAGTAAAGGAAACGGTGTAGAGTGATAGTTAATTCTCCTGCCCTGTCTCTCTTCTATGAAACATACACAAATCATCTAAGAATAGAACTCGTCTATACAATAAACTTATGACAAAGAGTCAATGGCTCCAGAAGCAAGGGCCACCATTGTTGAGGGCTTGACCTCAACTGCTTCCAAATACTGTTAACTCTCAATTAATTTTATGTGTTTTCGGTCTTCCAGACACTTCACTGGCTACAAGGAAAGGAGAATGTGTGAAATTGAAATTGATCTATTTCACCCTTGAATGGCCTAGCTGTAACATCAGGTGTTTTAAATCATCTAGTTCATCAGGTTTTCTGCTTATTACTATATATTTAACCATGGTTCGCAGCCCGAGAAATATAGAAAATCATTATAATTTTACACACATGAATATATATTTTGACTATTACAACTGGAATCTTAATATATAGAGCAATGTTGTACATATTTTGTCCTTGTTGATAGTACAGAATACTTTTCTCAAGGTTTTCTTTGGCATTATCATATTTAATGAAAAACTCAGTAATATATGCCCTGGAGATAAGGATTTAGAAAAATCTAACATACTATCTTAGCCATGCCTCAAAACAAATGCTATAAAAATAATGAGAGGATATTTTGAAGGCACTATTTTTCTTAATTATTTCCAACTTTATGTCCGTTTACCTCTTTTTAATCATTCTGCATCTTATTCTCAAATGGCTAATTAACTCACAGTAATTAAATAACCCTCAGCTGAGTCCACCATGCCTCTTCAAGTGCCCCAGGCTGATGTCGGTCTCATCTCCTACAAAAAGAAGGTGGGAAAACCTGTTTTGTGACAGTATTCTTAAGGCTATCTTTACTCTTACAATAATAGCTATATTTTTGAAAGGCACCAGTGGATTATAAAATCAAGTACTCGACCAATGTTGTATCCTCATTTTCCCTCCAGGGGGAGCACAACTTTCATGTGTAATGCAGGGCTGCTGCTTTATTTTTTCCTTTCAAGATATTACTTGTAAAACATGTTGACGTAAATAATCTATAATCAATCTATAAATCAAAATTGGGGTGAGTTTATTATGAGCCAACTTTTGAGGACCATGGCCCAGGGCCTTCTTTCCCTAAAGAAGAAAGGGCACCAAAGAAGTGGAGTATACAGATCGGTTATATACCATCAAATAGCATGTATCACATCAGATTGCAATGTCCCTTTCACAATAGCCACAAGATCGCCCTGCCAGATAGCCCTGCCAGAATACCTATTGATGGACACAGTGGGGAGGGTGTGGCTGGTGTCAGGTCTGTTGTCTGGAGCTGGGTGGTCACAGGATCAGTGCAGCAGTCAAATCCCAGCCTAGGGAGAAATGCTTATCCTTAAGGAAATGCCAATGAGGGGGAAGTTACTTTCTTATCTTAAGTGCATTTACTCTTTTCTTTGGGACATGGCAAAGCAGATACATGCAGCAGGTGACAGGCCCTTCTGGAAAAACAAACTCAGGCTGGATTAGTTTTAACACAAACGGCTTCCTCATATGCTCCAATATATCCTATTGCTTGCCATTTATTTATCATTTTCTCCCTTTTCATCTATAATCTTTTGATAAAAAACATTGATTATCTAAATATTGTCTTTCGTCCCCAGAGTGGTTGCTGCCTGCCCTGGGTCCCTCATGTCCCTCGGTGCCAGGCTTTTGTCTCATTTATTTGCCCAGTTGTCCACCTTGGGGGGAATTAATTGGATATAGTGGACAAGCAAAGAGGTATATATATATACTGATAGAGGAAGCATTTCTTGGGTTTTGGATTAATTTTAGGTTGTTGCACAAACATTGCATATGTGCTTTTTATGACTCCTTGTATTTATGCTATTCACAATTATAGAACAAGTACACTAACAATGACAATAATTTAACATCTTTGAAAAGATTAGTTTAAAATGAGTTCTTAGGCATAGTCCTTCTCAAAAAAGCAAGTTTGTCCAAGGTTATAAGATCAATCGACCACCTCAGCTTTCATTACTCCAGCTTACATGACAGTCTCACAGCACTGAGTAAAGAAAACAGCAATTAGTTTAAATATTATGACTAATACAAGAATTCCAAGAAATAATAGAAAAAGGAATTGCAATGCAGATCGAAAAAGGGAACCAGTACCAGAAGGGAGCAAACCAAAAAATTCAAGACTGAACGCAGGATCGCTTATGGCATTCACCTGCTTATTCATGTGCTTTAGCAGAGATCACACACTAGAAGACTCGTCAGGTATGAAAACACAGCATTCAGTTTGAATGCTTGTACGTGTACCACCTTGGGATGTAGTTAAAATATCTAAGGCCATTCTATTTTGAAGGACAGTCTTTTTATTAAAGACTACTTAGTATTTAATAAGGCAATTCCTGCTTGACTGTCATTAAGGGCTTCTGTATGTGATGTGACATCATTTAGCCCTAAAAAAGGAACAAATATAGCTAGCTGCTCAGTGGAGATACCAGGGGAACACTGAATGAGCCCATCTGGCCTTAAGCATAGGAATGTTGGCAGCAGTTGTCACTGTGAATCCTTCCCTGCATTTAAGGGAAGATCAGGTGCAGTGTTTTAGCCATCAGGCCAGTAGTCAAGGCCAGAGATTTATTCTATATAACCATTAAGTTATATTAGGAGACTCCTGATAAATACCTGGACTTTAAGACCAGTCTGTTCCAAATCAATCACTTTCCTTAAGTATGATAGTATTCTGAAAATCTTAAGTGTAACAATTTGTCGGGGGAAGAGGGAGAATCTCCCTCTGCCCTTTTCCTTAAGGTTCTTATGGCTGGTCAAATAATTAACAGGACAGGTTAGCAGGAGAAAATAATACCAAGTTTAATAACATGTATACATGGGAGAAACTCAGAAATGAGCAACTCGTCCCACTGTCTAAGCTGCTTGCTTAAGTATTGCAGCTAAAGGCGAGGAGCGTGTTGTGGGTGGGTAGTGGCCTGGGACTTCAGAGGGCAGGAAGACAATTCTTTTAGGGTCATCTATAGATAATGTGGTCAGGGAGAGACAGAGTTTTTGATAAAAGAGGCTTATTGCCTTTCCTATTGTAACGTCTGTCCTAATTATCTTTACAGCCATCATGATAACAACTCTTTCTTGAAACAGATCTTTTGTTTTAAATTCTTTAGGCAGTTTGGGAGGGGAAACTCAAATATTCTTCCTGAGTTCTCTGAGTCCTTATTTTCTTCAGCTTGAAATAATCCGCATACCAGAGTGGTGCCTCCTGGGGTAGAGTGCCCTGAGCACCATCAAATTATAAAATAGGTATACAGTTTAAGCATAACAAAGGTTTAAATGAGTGGATTTAAGGTTGAGAATACAGGCCTGGTCCGGAGTCTTGGGGCAGCTGTCTACAACAGATGTTGTCTTGTTCTCATCATAGTGTGGAGATATTTGCTCTCTTCCTAGAAGGAGGAGGATACTAATCTTATTAAGCTTATTCATTATGTTAAACTACATGGGAAGCATTGCCAGACAAGTGATGATAAACCTGCTTAAGTGGTATTTTGTGGGTAAATGTTATTGATATAGGAGTTTTAAAATTGTATAACATTACTGAAATTCTGATCTGTCCTGATTATCAGTAATAATTCTGGTTATTATTATTTTAAAGTGTTGTATGTCACAAAATTAACTACATTTCTTTGTCAATTGCCACTTTGAGGTCTTGTTTACAGACTTATTTCTTTGCTCTAATGCTTTTGCAAAATGTTTCAACTTCAGAAAAATTCATGGAAAGGACTGTGACAGTTACACTGGAGTACAGGCTTCTGATAAACTTGCTGATCATAAAACTGAACTGGGTAAGAAATTACAGAAATCGCATGGAGAAACTGATGACTTCATGAAGCCACTAACAAAAAGATTGGGATGAAAAATGGATTACACAGGACTGAATGAACTGATAAGGATGATTATAATGTTTATGATTTTTCATTTGAAGAACTGCTGAATTTTTAATGTTTTGTTTTTTCAGATTTAAGGAAAACTTTGTCTCTTTTCTCCTGAGCTAGCTATAACCTACAGAAATTTGGTAAATGATAGTTTTGTAAGCAATATTAAAATATTTCTCTTTTTCTCTCTACCTGATCCCTCCAGAATTTAAAAACTCTTAGTAAGTATTGTTGTTTTCATGGCAATATAATTATTTGCATAATTTCAATAAGAATCTGTTCTCCTTACAACAGGACACAATTGGAAACACTGGTTATATTACCAAGGTTGTCACTGGAACATCATATTTGCGATATAGCCATAAAGATTTGAGGAATGAAGATTGGACTTTATGGAATAAAGCCATGTGGAAATATTGGCCTAGTGCCTTATGTTCAATGTTCCAAGCAGCATTTACTGAATAAGTAAAGAATGTCACTTAATTAGAAGGTACAAGGAACATCGAAATATTTTGGGGAACTTCAGAAGAGAGGAATGCACCCAAATCTGTAGGTATTGCAGGCGAAGTCTGATGACAAAATCCTTGGCTTGGCTTTCGTGGCCTCAAGAGGCCTTTTAAGTTCAATCTGAGATTCCTTATAAAAAGTTCCAGCAAGGCAGATTTAAAAGAGCTTATATGATCAATTGCTATTATTGATGTACTTATGTAAATAATTGGGCCAACTCTATTGGAACTAGACTTATTTTACAAACTAGTTAGTCTAAATTTGGCTATCTTTGATAAAAATGAGGGTTATTTTAGAGAGAAAAATTATATTTCAATAAAAACTATAGTGTATATTTGCGGATATTAGATTCAAGTTTTGTGAATTGTCTTTTGAGGTTTGTGTTTTATATCTGCTTACTGGACTGGATCCTGATTTCTTCTAGTCTCCTAAAATATCTGGCTACAGATCTCCAATCTAAAGTTTTTCATTTTTTCCATCATTTTCTTTTGGAATCACTGAGAATTAAACCTGCCTTTTTTCCTGAAACCTTGCAAACTGAAGCCAATGGACTTGATATAATCTTGAGACATGACCTGACGACATCATCAGAGACATTTTAAACTACAAAAGATGCTTTGATGCTGACATCTAAAAATCTTCTTAACTGGCTGTCCTGTAAACTCAGAAACCGCTTTACAACTTGCTCCAACCACTAACCTTGTTTTTCTTTTGTTTACATAGAAATGCTTCTATTAAATACTTGATTGCTTGCTTCCACAATATAGGTGTAACCTTGAGAGCCCACCTGCATCACCACCTTCTAAAATGAACTGAATTGAACTCATCTATTATCAGGAATAAGAAATATGTTCAGTGAGATGAAACAATCTACTAACTCAGCTTCTGGACTATGAAACTTCTTTAAGTTTCAAAAGGACTGTGAAACTTTTAGTTTCAAAGGCGGGACTGTGGGAGATCAAGATTTGGCCACCCTGAAATACATCTCTTTACCTTGATTGTTTTCTCTGAAGGACATTTGACCTCCCCCACTAACTGCCTAAAGAATTTGACATGGTGTCTCCTTCCAGGAACAAATCATCTATCATGATGGCTGTAATGATAATGTAGAATAGATCTTACAATGGGAGGGCCACCAAGCCCCTTTTATCAAAAATGTCTATCTCTCCCTGACCACATTATCTATAGTTGACCCTGAAAAGAATTGTCTTCTTGCGTTCTGAAGTCCCAGACCACTACCCACCTCCAACACCTTCCTCATATTTAGCTACAATACTTAAGCAAGCAGCTTAGACAGAGGGACGAGTTGCTCATTTCTGAGTTTCTCCCATGTATACATGTTATTAAACTTGGTATTATTTTCTCCTGCTAACCTGTCTTGTTGGTTATTTGGCCAGCCATAAGAACCTTAAGGGAAAGGGCAGAGGGGGATGTTCCCTGTCTCTCCACAGTACTATGGGTTTTTTTACTGGGTGCAAACCACATCTGTGAAGAGGTGATAAAATTTCCCCCTTTTGACTGCTATAACTGTTTCTCTTCTTCTGTGGCGATTTCTTTCAGGCCTGTGGAAAGAAGTCTTTTATTGTGTTAGCAGAGTTATAGGAATTAGCAGGTGTGCAAGATCAGGATTTGGCCACCCTGAAATATATCTCTTTACCTCGATTGTTTTCTCTGATGGACATTTGACCTCCCCCACTAACTGCCTAAAGAATTTGACATAGTATCTCCTTCTTGCAACAGCTCTTCTATCTGATGGCTGTAATATAATGTATAATAGATGTTACAATAAGAAAGGCACCAACAAGCCCATCTTATCAGAAGTTCTGTCACTCTGGCCACATTCTCTGGATGGCCCTGTGAGGAGTTGCCAGACAAACATTTACATTTATAAGAGAAATCTCCATAAGGAAAGGTATCTCTCTCTCTGTATTGGGAAGAGTAGGGATGAACTCATTTCTAGAAGCTTATCAATGTGGAAGGTGAGGCCTTAAATCTGCATAATAGCCTTACTCTTGTTTACAGTGCTTTAGTGGTGATCTCCTGTAACTGACACCCTTCACCCCCAACATCCTCCTCTGTCTTTACGTAAAGACGGTATTTAAGATGAGAATTTCTGCTATTGTGTTGAGAAATGCAGTGTCCCTGGTTTCTCCCATGTATATATATTATTATACTTGGTATTATTTTCTCCTGCTAACATGTCTTGTTAATTATTTGGCCAGCCATAAACCTTAAGGGAAAGGGCAGAGGATTCTCCTTCTTACCCCACACAGGCATTCTCGAGGCTGGACAGCATATCCAGCTTGGTAATAGCTTGCTTATCATTTAAGTAAGACCCATCTGTAAACCAAATTAAATAGAATGCAGTCGTGTTCCTTCCTCTTGTAATGTTGGAAGCAAGATAGCAGGGTTAAAATAGTGGGTAATATTTACCTACACAGTGTAACCTAAGAAGTTTTATCATTTACTTGGTAATGCTTCCCATGCAATTTAGCGTACTTAACAAGCCTAATTTGTTTAGTATCTCCCTCTTTATAGGAAGAGATCAAATTTTCTTGAGAATTGCCAGGGATCATTGAAAATTCTCAAAGAAAAAAGTTATAAGAAAGACTTTATTTAGGATATGAATTTTGGGCAGATTGTCAAAAATACAGAGAGGTTTTAAACACTTGGTCAGACAAGATTAAGGAGTTCCTGTTCTTGTCGCAGTGAAACCAGGCTTAATTAACAAACAACATTTAAACAGTCAAAAAAAAGCATAATAGAGAAACCTCAGTCTTTTGAACGTAGGAAATTACCTTAACAAAACAGATCTCTGTTCTTTAGATAAACTTAACTCAAATGTAAAGAAAAATCTTTTTACGTAATAACCTCTATCAAGAGAAGATTAAGAGTAGGATAGGGACAGCCCTGTGGCTTAGCGGTTGGATGCATGCCTTCTGCTGCTGGCGGCCCTGGGTTAGGATCCCAGGTGCGCACCGACGCACCACACTGCTTCTCTGGCCATGCTGAAGCCACGTCCCACATACAGCAACTAGAAAGATGTGCAACTATGATGTACAACTATCTACTGGGGCTTTGGGGAAAAAAAAGAGTAGAATAAAGTTATCCTTTTAAAAGGAAGAAGACCAAATTTGAATTTTGTACCAGCTTACTTTTGATATTAAAAATCATTTACTTAGTTGGATTTAGTTTAATCGTCGCCAACTCGACCATGTATAAAACTCCTCAGGGTTTCTCTTCAGCAAACCTTCTATAACTTTTTGTTTACATTCAGAATTTGTGCCATGCGCTCCTGTTATTTCCTTCTAGTACTTTTCAGGGCAAATTTATCTT
The DNA here is from genome assembly GCF_020826845.1 of Diceros bicornis minor. Lineage (NCBI taxonomy): Eukaryota > Metazoa > Chordata > Mammalia > Perissodactyla > Rhinocerotidae > Diceros > Diceros bicornis. Next base: position 2,893,895 of record NW_026691418.1, read on the forward strand.
TCCTAAGCAAACAAAAATATTTCCATTTTTTACATCTTCTTAATGAAAACACACATCTTACTCTCCTTGAATACAAACATATTTTTCTTAAGTTTTTAGTAGCTTAATCACACATTAGAAATTTTTAACCCTTAGAAACCTTAATTTTTAATTAAAAACTAAGTAAGCAATTATAAAATTTCTTTTACATTAGCATTTCGTGGCTTGACAAATTTATATGGACACATTTTATAATTTTTGGAAACATGTTACTTTATAGTACAATCTTTTAAATAAAACACAAGACATGTTTACCAATAGACCCAAAACACCTTGTAGTTTTTCTGTAATAAGCCAAAAGTAGATAAACCTATATTTAGCAATGTCTAATATCTTATCTTATTTGGAAATGATCTAGATACTCAATGGATTTTTATCATAAAATTTAGCAAAATCCTAAATTTTTAAGTCACCAAAAAGAGTTTAGAAGCTATATACATTATAACATATGATTATTGTTTAAAGTTCACTTAATACTCATCTATTTAGTTACCTGTTCTCAATAATTATTTATTTATTATGTTTTAAAGATTTTATTTATTTATTTTTCCCCCAGAAAGCCCCAGTAGATAGTTGTATGTCATAGCTGCACACCCTTCTAGTTGCTATATGTGGGACTCAGCCTCAGGATGGTCGGAGAAGTGGTGCCTCGGTGCACGCCCTGGATCCGAACCTGGGCCACCAGCAGCGGAGCGCGTGCACTTAACTGCCAAGCAATGGGGCCGGCCCCTCAATAATTATTTAGATTGCCTACAAGACTTTATGAGACATTAGATAATATTAGCCATCATTTATTATTTTTGAGACCAGTTTTGTAGTAGAAATAACATCAGTTTATTTGACGAATAAAAGCTGCATATCTGCATTATATCCAATGCTGAAAACTAACAAGCTTAAATAAGCTTTTATTTACCAAAGATTATTTCATATCACGTTAACTGGAAAAACATTTCGACTTGGAAATAACTTTTGTGGGTGCTTATTTCAAGTTAATTGAATAGACCTCTTGATATTGACCATAACCTCTGGAGGTAAAATACCGCGCACATATAACATACATGTAGAGACATACACATAAAGAACAGACAGATGCAACAAAGATTTTATAGCCGCTGTTTTAGAAAATTTAGCAGTTTCCATCTGCAGAAAGCTTCCTTCCAATTTCTTTTTTCTTTCAGTCTTAGGCCTCCTGTTGTCTTAGCACTTGCGCAAGTCTCCTGGGTTCAGAGGCCAGGCAGCCCAGCTGGCAAAGATGAAGCAAACTCAATTTCCCACTTTGCTTTTCTTTTATTTTGCTACAAAGTCTGAACAATTTCTAGGGACTGTGTAGTGGGTCAGAAGTGTGTTGCTTGTGAGTGTTACTCCCTAAAGAAAGGTCATAATCACTCTCTTACAGACCTTGGTTTCTCCCGCCTGCAGTCTAGGTACTGCCGTGGGGGTTTGGAGTGCGGGTGACTAACCCTCTCGTGCATGTCCCCGGACTAACCTGTGATAAATTAACATGAATGATAGTGGACCTCGCTATAGGAAGGAGGGTTACTAGTCGTGGGGTTTGTCTCTGACACCCCCGATGAGATTCTCAGTTGCTTGAGAATTCCCAAATGGTCGGGAGAAGCAATGTCCCTTTTCTTTGGAGCTGAACATACTCAGTCTCTCATTTCTCTATAAAGCAGTTTTGTTCACACTTTGTAAACATAATTCTTCCCAATTTTAAGCCATATTAAAAAGTCACCCTGCCCCATTCACTCCAAAAGTTCCCCCTAGGCTCCTCTGGCCTTGGAAATTCTCTCTACATTTCTCTTTCCTAGGAATTCCTCCCTAGGTTCCTCTGACCTAGGGAATGTATCAGTCCCCCCTTAAGACACCTAGCCTTAAACCTTGAAAACAACTCAAATAAACTCTGGACCGTCGACTTAAAATAAAGAGGTCCAGGTTTCAGGAGAACTCACTCGGGTCACCTGAAGAATGCAGTGATCTGTGGAGCACAATGGGCTCTTATTGGTATCAAATGCCAGTTCAGTGTAGATTCCAGATGGTCTCTGGTGGGTTTCTCTGAATTCTTGCCACGACTACACCACCAAAAGTCTACATAAATAATCCATAACCAATGTATAAATCAAAATTGGGGTGAATTTATTATGAGCTAACTTTTGAGGACCATGGCCCTGGGCCTTCCTTCCATAAGGAAGGAAGGGCACCGAAGAAGTGGGGTGTACAGAGTGGTTATACACCGTCAAAGGTCAAGTATCACATACGATTGTAATGTCCCTTTTACAATAACCACAAGATCGCCCTGCTACGTTGCCCTGCCAGAATAGCTATAGATGGAAACAGCGTGGAGCAGGTCTGCTGTCTCGTTGGGCATGGCTGGTGGCAGGTCTGTTGTCTGGAGCTGGGTGGTCACAGGATGAGTGCAGCAGTAAAATCCAAGCCTAGGGAGAAATGCTTATCCTTAAGACAATGTCAATGAAGGGGAAGTTGCATCCTTATGTTAAGGGCATTTGCTCTTCTCTTTGAGAAATGACAAAGCAGATACACAATGCAGGCAACAGGCCCTTTTGGAAAAACAAACTCAGTCCGAATTAGATATACCCCAAATGACTTCCACATATGCTCTAATATATCCTATTGCTTGCCATTTAATTATCAAGCTCAGGGTGTGTCTTTCAAACCAAAATCATCGAGAATAGCATGAAGTAGTCACTTGCCTACAGATGTCATTGTGGCGACAGAGTATTAACAAATGGCCTTCAAATATAACCATTTTTCCAAATACTATATTTCACTGAGTTAATCCAAAAGGTATTCTTCTCTCTTATACTGACAAATCTCCACTCTGAACTTAGCACTAGAGGTAGCCAATTTTGAATAAAGACCTTTAACATCAAAGCCAGCCAATAGATCCTATTAAAACAAATCCAAGCTCGGGAAAACTTTTGTTTTCAGTCACATGCAAACTCTCTCCAACTCAAGATAAAGTCCTGGTTTGGTGCAGTTGGAGAAAAGCTTCTCTTCCTCTTTTTATATTCAGATAGTGCAGGGAAGAGCCCAAAGGGTCTCCTGGTGAAACACTAACAGTTCTTTACATTAGAAATGCATGCAGTGTTTCCTAGCTTCTTTTCTATAGGCTGAGACCTGCTGACCTGCCGAGAGGAGCAAACTTCTGGGCTCCAGCAGTAAATAAGACTGTGTTCAGCTTACCACAACAATGAACTACAAAGATGTATCAGGAAATATTTTGAACACCCACACCTAAGGTCTCAGTTTCCCTCTGTCTAATTCCATGGCTAGCTGAACTGAATTCATTCTCCATCCCCATCCCTTTCGTGATAGTTTTTATCTCCTTGAATCAGCATGTTATAACATCTAAGAGAATTTTCTCAAAATACTCTCATCAAAATAGCTAACTGAAGTATAAGAATTGTAGAGGGTCAAGATTTTAAGATGAAAGTGATGCACAGAGTAACTGTACTACAAAATAAAAAGAAAATGAATGAGAACAATAAGACAAGGAAGAAAAAAATGCTAAGGAGAAGGAATATAATAGAGTAAAAGTAAGAAAGAGAGAAAAAGAAGAAAGTAGGTGTAGGAAAGAGAAAAAGTCAAGAGAAGCATGAGAAATGACAAAAAGGGGCACGAGCAGAGGGAAGACACAATGCTCAGAGCGAATGACAAGTCAACTGGCTTCTGAGCACGGCTCAGGTCTAGAGTCACTGGGCTGTGCTTGAAAATTCCACTCAGTTCTAACATCCAGAGAATGACTACTGCTCATCCAAACTCTGATGACACTGATTACCATGGCTCTCCTCTCCCAGGACCTGCTGGAGCTTTGGGAACTGCTTTTCTCAGCAGCTCTGGGACTGACAGGGTCCCCATTAAATATTCATGAAGTAGGATGGTGTTTTTTATTTTAATTACTTTTTTAAAATTTTATTTATTTATTTGTTTTCCCCAAAGGTCCAGTAGGTAGTTGTATGTCATAGCTGAACATCCTTGTAGTTGCTGTATGTAGGATGCGACCTCAGCATGGCCGGAGAAGCCAGTGCATTGGTTCGCATCCGGGATCTGAACCAGGGCCACTAAGAGCGGAGTGCGATCACCTAACGGCTAAGCCATGGGGCCTTCCCAGGATGGTTGTTTTGAAAGAGTAACTCAGAAAAAGATCTCTCAAGGGTACATATAATCCTGCCATCTCCTACACTCACCCATCTGAAGAATTAAGAAGCTAAATTTTTTTTTTAATTACTGTGAAGAAAAGTAGGAGAAAACTTTCTTGGCAAAACTTTAAATGTTGCATCTTTTTTGAAGTTACCTCACAAAATTCTAAGCATAATCTAAAATTCTGGGCTCCCTACAGTTCCAAATATGTTTCAGAAATGAGCTCTTTATCATCACAATGTAAGCCTATGCCTTATAAAACAAAATAAACTTGGATGAGTTTTATCTTAGAGAGAGAGGGCAGCAAGAAAAAGAGTAGGATGTGCCTCTCTGCTATGAAGGAAAATAAATAAAATCACCAAAATATACAAAATATGCCTCTAAAACTGAATGAAGAGGTCTCTAAAGAGTTTTACATTTTAAGTAAAAATGCACCTATATAAAATTACACATCAGTTTGACTAAAATCTAGTCAACTTAATAGAAGAAGAATTCATTCAGTTTCATTTAAATAGCATGACTTATGATTAACTGAATAATAAGTGGTAGATATTTTAATTCTGGTATACCATGTCCTTCCACCAATGAAGGTGGGCTTTAACCTGGCATTTTCCTAAAAGGGGCCAACCAGATGTTCTGCTTATTTGATTACTTAATAGTATGGATCTGCTCCTCATTGCCAATGAAGGATGTCTACAAACAGGCTTTAGCTTGCATATGTAATGGGAAACGCAGGCTGAGTTTACAAAAAGAAAAATTGAAAATGGAGCATTGCCTTGAGGAGACGTGGTCAATCTGTTCAAGAACATTTTCTCACTTGGGCAAGTGAAAATCTGAGAGAGAATGCTGTCGGCCTCTTCCTTGGCCTCTTATAGAATTCTGCATTACCTCAATTGAACGTGTCCTAAAATGTTTGAACTAAATTTGGAAATGAGTTGATGATACTGTATTTGCATTATGTCACACAGAATCTCTTTCATTAGACACCATTCAAAACACTTTTTGGGACATTAGAGACCAGAAAAGTTTTGCTTCCCTGAGAGACTGTTGCTTTTAATCTCATGGACATGAGATGATAGAGAATTTTTCCCATTACCCTTTCTACTTTAAGCCTGAGGGATACATTTCCAACTACCTTTAAAAACTGCAGGTCCTTCCGAGCCGTGGCTTTGTGGTTAAGTGCATGTGCTCCACTACTTGTGGCCAGGGTTCGGATCCCGGGCACGCACTGACGCACCACTTCTCCAGCCATGCTGAGGTCGCGTCCCATGTACAGCAACTAGAAGGATGTGCATCTATGACATACAATTATCTACTGGGGCTTGGGGGAAAAATAAATAAAAGGAAGGAAAAAAAAAAGAAAGAAAACTGCAGGTCTTTTCAGTGAGCTGGCATACTTCAGCTTCATTACATTGTTCCATCCTAAACTCCTTTCAGTTTGATCTATTTTCCTTTGTAATCCTTTTGTATAGCTAGATAATTAAAAGCTGCTCAAATCTATATTGGAGAAAAGTTGGGTTACAGTACTTTCAGACAGCATGTAAACCCAATCTTGAGAGTTTATACACAAAACGTTTCTGCCATGTTTCTACCAGCTCTCCTTCCATATATTTTCCTTCAAGACTTCCTGTGACCAAATTACCTTTCTAAAAATCAGTTCTCTGTTCATTCTCTTGACCAGTGACATTTTCATAGAAACATAAAGGACTGGATTTTCCAAAGATGCAACAAGAATGATCAAGTCCTGATTCACACCTAGATAGCCTGCTCCTGTTCTCCATGAATTTTAAAACTAAAGTTAATTATGTCTTTCATTTTATCTAAATCTATTGAGTAACTTTGGCACAGAGTCCTTAAACTGATCCACAGTCTGCTTTAGCAGCCACAAAACTCTCTCTCAAATGCTTGCATTCATGTGCTGAATAGGTATTTTATTTATTTAGATCTTATTCAACAAAAGAGCTTCAATTATTTACTCAAATACTTACGTATATACTATGCGCCCAAAGGTCTTGAAATGTTGGCAGTCTGCAAGTAAGACAGATATGTATAAACAGATAAATTACACTGCAGAAATAATTTGAATGAAAGAGATATGAATAAAATGCCATGGGACTCCAGGAAAAGAGCCACCATGGGTTGACATACAACTAAGATATATAGCAATGTACTGGGGCTTTGAGGAAAAAAAAAACCATCATGGGGGGTGGACAGGCTTTGTACCATCTAAGTAAAGGAAAATGAAGGGAGAGAAGATAAAGAGAAAACAAGATAAACAGAAAGGTTTTCTACTTCTTAATGTTTCTGCCACCAACTTTTGGAGCACACTGCTTGCTGATGTCCTTTCTAGCCAGTCTTATCTTTCAGCAGGCTTCTATAGAATTCAAAAATTTGATTGTACCAAGCTGGGCTCCTCCCTGGAGACAATGCCAACTATGTAGGGAGCCAGGAGGGGAGCAAAAGATTCACAGGTATCTGCAGCCTTTCTACAGTTCACTGGTGGGGAGGGGCACCGAGACTTCACCTTGGCTTCTGTCTCCAAGTTCATATAAAGGAGGGTCGGTTCCTTCCTGGATCTATGAAGGTGGAGAGAAACCTCTTTCACAGAAGGGATTATGGAAAAATTAAAGTGAGGGCCATGAAAAAGGCCCTGAATCTGAAGAAACTGGACATGTGAATTAGTAACCAATACATAGAAGAGCTGAAGACAAAAAAAAAAAAATGACAAAAAACAAGTTCTCAATTTTCTAAGATGGAAATGCAAGTCGTTCTTCTTCAAAAAGAAAAGAGTCATTAAACTCTTTCCTTTAAAATAAAATTGAAAGGGATCACATGTTGCAAATAATGATTTTAACCATGATGTCACTACACAATAATGTGCAACAATCAGTTGTTAAGTGCACTGCAAATAGTTCAAACTTAACAATTATGTTATCAAAGTTTGCAATTGATATATATATTTTAGTAGACTGTGTGCAAAGTTGTCACTATATTATTGACAATGTCACTCTTACTACTGAAAACATGACTAGGAGGGAGAAGATAGTGTGACCTCAGATTGCTAGAGTCACAGTAAGAAAAGTCAAGAAAGTGCCATGAGGTGATTTGGACAAAAGGATGCTATATGGCTGTTGGGTTCATAACAGATCAACTGGAGAAAAACAAGTCACTACCTTAAACTATTTTCTACCTACCTCCATCACCCTCTCCAAGAACACATATTTTAAAATGAGACAAGTTATTATATTAAAAATTACTTGCTCTGACATTTTGAAAACTACATCAAAAAATGAAGAAAAAACTGGGTTACAAACATCCTGGTATCAATTCCAACTACCATCTTTCACCAAACTAAAACTCTAATTATCACTAACTCACTTGCAATCTAGTGCTCCTCCAATATACAATATCAACAACTTAAAATGTTTCATAACTATTTTTTAAATTGCCCTAGAATTTTAGAGGATAATATAAATATATCTCTTGGAAAAATTGAGAAAGATAAAGACACTAGGACAGGAAAAGATGAAAGTCTTACCCTAATCGATGATGTAAAACACAAGATATGAACAACTGTTAAAAAGAATTCTCTATGAAATCGATCAATTCTACTATCTCTACACCTGGCTATTTCCTATCAGTAATTTGATGCATAAACAAATAGAATAGTGTATTTAATGAGATCAATTCTTTTAGTTGTGTGCTTTTCCTTGTAAAATTACATATGCTTTTATGTTCTTCCTTTATTTTCAGGTGATGTCACATTAGAACACCCTCATCTCTGAAGATCATTGCATTAAGGAACTCTACCTTGGCCCTTGATCAACTGTACTCTGCGTTATGATAAACTCAGAGACCTACACGGAACAATGTTTCCTACATCTTATCTCCCATGAGTTTCTCATGTCAGGGATTATAGTCCACCAAGTAAACACTAAACAATGTTTCAAAAGCATCAGATACTAAAAGGAGGACATGCAGGGTTGGGTGTGGACCCCCATTCAGTGCCTCGTGCAAAGAAGAAAGAGGTCAATGCATCCTTCCAGACACTGGGATAAAACAGGAGGTTATAAGCACAAGGTTCCCTTTGCAGGCCTTATGCAGGGACCTAGAATAAAACTGTTGACACTGTGGATCATTGTTGGTTTTACAGGGAACTCATGAGGAAGATAAGGAGATGAAATAATGATAATTATAATAACAGCAGCAAACACTTCTACTGAACCAGGCACGGCAATCTGAATGTTACTTCTGTGCTTGAACATACATGAACTCCTATATCCCTCAAAATATCCTGATGTAGTAGATGTTGTTCTTCTCACCATTTTACAGATGAAGAGACTGGGTACAGTGGCTAGAAAACTCACCCAGGTTACATAGCTGATAAATGACAGACCCCAAGCTCAGTGATCTTATGTTATGCTCTTTGACTACAACTCCAAGTTAAGTCTCTAATCACTATATTTCTCTCTATAATCCAATGGGGGAAACATCAAAATTCTTAAGTCTAACACCCATGCTACCATTTAGGAAAAGTTGGTGAGGGAGAGATTTCTGAATAGTAACAATGCCCTTCTATTAACTCTTCACTTATAGATCAGACAGCAATAGTCCTGCTCAGTCCACCAAGAAGAAACTGTGACTTTATTATGCCAAAAAGAAGAAAAGACAAGTAATAAAACAACCAAATTCCTTTATACATCATTACACAAATGTGATTCTTAATTCCGTGTGACAAATATAAAGTGCTTTCCTCGTTTATGGCTCCATATAAAGCTGATGTTAATCTCATGCTATCTTCCCAGCCAATAACACAAAATACTTTAAAACAACAAAAGGCACAAAGACAAAAAACAACCCAAAAGAAAAGTAAATATTATATCTGAACGCTGTACAACTTTTTAAAGATTACTTAAAAGTTAGATTTAGTAAAATTTGTATCTCTATCTTGCCTCTTCCAGTTATCTCTGAAGGTAAAGAAAAGGACTAAGAAAGGCACAAGGAAGCCAGTTAGGGAAGCGAGTCAGTGGGAAGAGGTAAGGTGGCCGCCCCTCTGCAGATGACAGACAGAAATCTCCCCTGGGAGCCGTCTCAGGCCTCACAAAGATGTGGAGCTTTGACCTCGGGCAGTGGTTACAGCTGGACGCCAGCAGCAGTGCTTCTCAGACTTCAGTCTACACGGTAATAACTGCACAAGTCCAGTGTCCCCTTCCCTGGAATTCTAACTCAGCAGCATTGAAGTTGGGACATGAGAATTTTCCATTTAACAAGCCTACCAGTGATTTTCCTTGAGTTATCTGCAGATTATGATCAAAGACATACCTTGAAGAGAAGCACAAACTCACTACCCAGTATGCACTGCACAGATACTTTGTGTCACACATTCTCAGACCATTCCCTGCTTCAGGGGTCCCACATGCCTCAGCATCCTTGGGCCTGTGTTCTTCATCAGGAGGTTCCGATGGTGGCAAAACAGACAGGACTCACCTGGGAAACTGCCCCTCTGTGTAATTCAGTGAGTGTGTGGGCTTCCTGCAGCCCAGGTGTAAAGTGGGTCTTGCTATATTTAAAAATAAATTTATTTTTATTTTTATTGAGGTCATATAGCTTATAAGTGTAAATTTCAGGTCTACATTACTATATTTCAGTTCTGTATAGACTGGATCATGTTCACCACCAATAGTCTTGTTTTCATCTATCACCATACATATGTGCCCCTTTACACCTTTCTCTCTTTCCCTCTGGTAACCACAATCTGTACTCCTTATCTATGTGTTTGTTTATTTTTCACATATGAGTGAAATCAATCAGTATTTTTCTTTTTCTATATGACTTGTTTCGCTTAGTATAATACCATCAATGTCCATCCATACTGTCACAAATGGCATGAGATTGTCTTCATTATGGCTGAGTAGTATTTCATGGTATATATGTATATATATCACATCTTTATTCTTTCATCCATTGATAAGTACTTGAGTTGCTACTCAGTGTTGACTATTGTGAATAACGCTGTGAAGAACATAAGGGTGCATACTTTTTTTGAATTACTGACTTCATATCCTTTGGATCAATATGCAGAGGTAGAGTAGCTGGATCTTATGGTATTTTTATTTTTAATTTTTTCAGAAATCTCCATCATTTTTCCCTAGTGGCTGCACCAGTTGCCGTTCCCACCAGCAATGTATGAGGGTTCCATTTTCTCCACATCTTCTCCAACATTTGTTATTTCTTGCATTTTTAATAATAGCCATTCTGATGGGTGTGAGGTGATAGCTCATTGTAGTTTTGATTTGCATTCCCCTAATAATTAGTGATGTTAAACACCTTAAATGTGCCTGTTGGCCATCTGTATAACTTCTTTGGAAAAATGTCTTTTCATATCCTCTGCCCATGTTTTGATCAGGTCGTTCATTTTTTTGTTGTGGAGTTGTATGTGTTCTTTATATATTTTGGAAATTAGCCCTTTGTCAGACATATGATTTGCAAATATTTTCTCCCAGTTTGTAGGTTGTCTTTTCATTTTCTTGACAGTTTCCTTTGTTGTGCAGAAATTTTTTAGTCTGATGTAGTCCCACTTGCTTATTTTTTCTTTTGTTTCCCTTGCCTGACAAGAGACAAAGACAGACATTATATAAAGATAAAAGGGACATTCCACCAAGAAGACATAACACATTAATATACATGCACCTAATACAGGAGCAACAAACTATATAAAGCAACTATTAACAGACTTAAAGGAAGAAATTGACAGCAACACAATAATTTTAGGGGATTTCAACACCCCACCCACATCAATGAATTGATCATCCAGACAGAAAGCCAACAAGGAAACAGTGGCGTTAAATGAAAAATCAGACAAGATGGTCTTAATAGATATATAGAGAACATTTCATCCCAAAACAGCAGAATACACATTCTTCTCAAGTTCACATGGAACATTCTCAAAGATAGACATATGTTGGGAAACAAAGCAAGCCTCAATAATTCTAAGAAGACGGAAATCATATCACGCATTTTTCTGACCACAATTGTGTGAAAGTGGAAATCAATTACAAGAAAGAGCTGGAAATGTCACAAACATTTGGACACTAAACAACATGCTACTGAACAACTATTGGATCAATGAATAAAGCAAAGGAGAAAACAAAATATTACTAGAGAAAAATGAAAATGAAAAACAACATATGAAAACTTATGAGATGCAGCAAAAATAGTACTAAGAGTGAAATTTATAGCAATAAAAACCTACGTCAAGGAACGAGAAAAATCCCAAATAAACTATCTAACACGGTACCTAAAAGAACTAGAAAAAGAAGAATAAACAAAGCCTAACGTCAGTAGAAGGACAGTAATAACAAAAATCAGAGCAGAAATAGACGAAAGAGAGGCTAGAAAAAGAATAGAAACGTTCAATGAAACTAAGAGCTGTTTCTTTGAGAACATGTCTCTTTCTTTAGAGGTAGAGATGGCATATGGGCAGAGATTATAAGATCAGAAAATCCAGACACTCAATCGGAGAACTCCCTGAAATTTAAGCATCTTTTAAGCAAGTTTTTAGCATCTTTAATACATTCGAATATGCTGTACCTTTAACATTTGTTTGAATACGTGTGGCAAAGTCAAAGGACAGCCTATACTAGGCACCACAGGATGATAATAGCTTCCCTGCCTTCAACAACAAAAGGTCCAGGAAACTGACTTATCTTGGGTCCAAGTTGGGAACTATTTAGGAGAAATATAGTGAAAAAGTAAATAAACCAGACAAGAATAAAAGAATTAGACAGGGATCTGATGGCAAAAAATACTTTTCCCAGCTACAGACCAATAGAATCTGGAGAGAATGAGAAGGCTCATAACTACACCTGGCACCAGGGAGTAAAGTGGAAATCTCACAAGGGAGGCCACTTTGAGGCCTATAAGCACCTTGCAAAACTACTCATTAGGATTTCAGAACAACAACTGTTTAGGATGTGTGTGTTCAATATGTGCATGTCCTGGGTTCTCCTCATGATATTTTACTTACTTATATGTATATTTCCCTAAACCTTTGTTGATTATAAAGCAAAGCGAAGAGAATAACTGTGTGGCAGAGGCAAAGAGCAAATTAAAAACAAAAAACATACTGTAGTCATCGTGTTGAGACTATAAAGTAAACTGAATTAACAGATGGACAGGAGATGCTCTTTCTGAAATATTTTTAACAAATTAAAAAATTCATAAAATATTCTTCAGCATTAATGGTAATATACAATGCATAGATCAGTTTGTTCAAGCTTTACCTTCAGGGAGAGTCATTGACCATAATAGAGAATTCACATTCCAGGAGTCAGCTAGTCTTGTATCAGAAAGTGTCACATTTCAGACCTGGCTGTGCATTTCAGCTATTCAAATCTCTTTAAGTCATATCTTGATAAGCACCAGAGGCTTTGCTACTTAGCTTACTGAATATCAGAAATAGCTTTTCACTGGTCAAATGAGTGGTTCGTTTAATTAGCATGAATTTAGAAATGAGCTCTCATTGGTGAAACTGCAGGGATTCCATATATGTGGATTGGCCGAAACATCAGAGAATATCCTCATACTTAGAGGAAGAAGGTAAGAGTCGAGCAAGAGAGGATGTCAGGGGTGATGTCCTGACAGTGCTGCACCAGCTGCTGGTTTAGGAAAATGTCTCCTTGCCTGTTGCCAGCCTTTAGGCACAGGATCTTGCCTCTTTCACATCTGTATCATGTGAAACTTTCATGGAAGGTGTAGCCGGGCACCTATCCGGGTAGCGAGCTGCACATCCCCCGATTAAGGGACTCTTGCCTAGAGCGCTTCATCATCCTAACACAATGCCACTCAGTCTTGGACTTCACTGGCTCCATATAAAACAGGCAACACCAACAGCCAAAGGGATAAATGGTTTCACTTAGGATTCCATGTTCACCCCAATACAATGTATGCTATAAGCACTCTATACAACCCCATATAAAGTATATATATATATATGGAAAGTTCAGTTGGTCCTCCAGGCTTTCAGCCACACCCCAGGACTCTCACATATTGCAGTGCTGTGATGTAATCTCAAAACCTCTCCTTCATCTCATGGATCCAGTAGCAGAAAATAAGGAAAACACATTTTCTTTCATGGCTTTTTAGTGTCTACACATGCCATCTCTTCAACCAGACTATCACTTAAATTTTTCCACATGCCTCTCGTCCACCCCCCAAATTCATCTCTCCCTGTTTCCTGAGTCAAGCTCCACTCCACTAGAAGGCCCTCCATGGTCCTCCCCTCACAGAGTCTCATCAATCACTAAAGTCAGCTTGAAGCCCCAGCTCACGTGGACCACTCCGGAATCAGCACACTGACACTGCACACCTGCACCCCTCGTTTTGACAATAATGTTGTGCTGTCTGGAAGGGTGGCAGCTTAACAATTTCCTGAGTTTATTTCATTTTCCCTCAAATGTCCTGAAAGCCTCTTCAGCACGAGAAGTGTGCACACTTGTCCTGTCAATCCACACACTCTTGACAATGTCATGATGACTACATAACAGCCACTTAATGTCTATTGAATGAACACACTTGTCAGGTAGAAAAATAAATGAAATGACTTGTCAATATGAGCAGCAGCTGTAGCTGGTAATATCATTTTCCTCATTTGCTTAAAAGGTACCAAAAGACACTGACAAACTTTGTGGGTTTCATTTGAAAAGCCAAGGTAACAAGTTATCAGTTATATTAAAACCTAATGGCAATTACAGAAGATAAATAAAAATAGGGAGTAGACAAAAACCATAGGATATCATCAATACTGGGACCCAGACAGATCTTCTAAATTTACAAGTCCTCAGCGTTCTCACCAGGAAATCAGGAATGATACTCGCCTTGGCCCTGTTCATAGGGCTGGTGTGACGCAGGAGTAACTACTATGCGGAAAGAGCTGACAATGACAGCTGTTATTCAGAAATAACCAACCAGGAGTACCACTTGTTTTGAGATTTTAAAAATCTATGTTTAGTTAGAATAATGACACATTATTTCCTGTGTTTAAAAAGTCCTCTTCAGGGCCGGCCCCATGGCTTAGCGGTTAAGTGCACGCGCTCCACTACTGGCGGCCTAGGGTCAGATCTCGGGCGTGCACCGACGCACCGCTTCTCCGGCCATGCTGAGGCCACGTCCCACATACAGCAACTAGAAGGATGTGCAACTATAACATACAACTATCTACTGGGGCTTTGGGGAAAAAAAAAGGAGGAAGATTGGCAATAGATGTTAGCTCAGAGCTGGTCTTCCTCAGCAAAAAGAGAAGGATTAGCATGGATGTTAGCTCAGGGCTGATCTTCCTCACACACAAAAAAAAAAATTAAAAAATCCTCCTCAGAAGAATTCAATGTCATCACCATATGTCCACATCAAGTTCTCTCCAGAACCACTGCTGAATCTTTGCTTTATTATGAGATGCTAGTTGAGCAAACTTGAGTCTCCAGAGCTTTCTTGGCATTTATGCTGATTGTCACTGTTTTGCATTCAATTAATAACTTTGCTGTGACATTTCCTCGACCATCGAGGCATGTCTTTTTCTCTGCTCTATTTCTGTTTAGCATTTCAGAAACGTAGTTATTTTCCAAGTAGGGTTATATGCTCCCTGCCTCCAGGCACCATATAGTATGACCCCTGTTTTCCCGAGGGTATTACATATTCTATATACATAACAGACACACAATGAGTACTAAGGAACTGATAAATAAATGGCAAGCAATAGGATATATTAGAGCACATGAGGAAGCCATTTAGGGTAAAACTTATCTGACCAGAGTTTGTTTTTCCAAAATGGCCTGTCTCCTGCATTGTGTATCTGCTTTCCCGTGTCCCAAAGAGACGAGTAAATGCCCTTAAGATAAGGATGCAACTTCCCCCTCATTGACATTACCTTAAGGATGAGCATTTCTCCCTAAGCTAGGATTTGGTTGCTGCAGTCATCCTGTGACCACCCAGTTCGAGACAACAGATCTGACCCAGCCAAGCCCATCGAGATGGCAGACCTGCTCCCTGATGTGTCCATCAATAGTTATTCTGGCCAGGCAATCTGACAGGGTGATCTTGTCGCTATAGTAAAAGGGACATTACAATCCTATGTGATACATGCTCTTTGACGGTATATAACCACTCTGTACACCCCACTTCTTTGGTGCCCTTCCTTCCTTAGGGAAGGAAGGCCCAGGGGCACAGTCCTCAAAAGTTGGCTCATAATAAACTCACTCCAATTTTGATTTATAGATTGACTATGGATTATTGACGTAGACATTTGTTGGTGTAGTCATGGCAGGATTTCAGAGAAACCCACAAGAGACCACCTAGAATCTACACTGAAGTGGCATTGGGTACCAATAGGGGCCCATTGTGCCCCCCAGATCAGTGCATTCTTCAGGTGATCCCTGTGAGTTCTCCTGAAACTCAGACCTCCTTATTGTAAGTCAACAGTTCAGAATTTATTTGAGCTGTTTTCCAGTCTTAAGGCTAGGTGTCTTAAGGGGGTACCCGTACATACCCTAGGTCAGAGGAACCCAGGGGAACATTCCTAGGAAAGAGAAACCCAGGGGGTATTTCCTAGACCAGAGGAGCCTAGAGGGCACTTTTGAAGTGAATGGGGCAGGCTGACCTTTTTAATTTGGCTTAAAATTGGAAAGAATTGTGTTTATAAGGTCTGGAAAAAAACTGCTTGATAGAGAAATGAGAGACTGAATCTGTTCAGCTGTGAAAAAAAGGGACATTGCTCCTCCCGGCCTTTTGTGCATTCTCAGACCTGAAGCTGTAAAACTTCTGGAAGAAAACATAGGGAAGAGGCTCCTCGACATTGGTCTTGGGAATGATTTTGTGGATAGCCCACCAAAACCGCAAACAACAAAAGAAAAAATCAACAAATGGGACTACATCAAACTTAAAAGCTTCTGCCCAGCAAAAGAAACAACGAACAAAATCAAAAGGCTGGGAGAAAAATTTTACAAACCACGTATCAGATAAAGGGTTAAATATCCAAAATTTATAAAAAACTTTTACAACCCATAAGAAAATTTATAAAGAACTCATACAACCCAATAAGAAAAAAGCAATCCAATAGAAAAATGGGCAAAAGACTAAGTAGACATTTGTCCAAAGAAGACATCCAAATGGCCAACACATACATGAGAAGGAGATCAATGTCACTAATCATCAGGGAAATGCAAATCAAGACGAGAAAGAGCTATCATCTCACACGTGTAAGGATGGTGATCATCCTTAAGAGATACTAAGTGTTGGCAAGGATGTGAAGACAAGGGAACCCTTGTGCGCTGTTCATGGGAATTTAAATTTAAATTGGTGTGGCCACTATGGAAAAGACAGTGGAGGTTCCTGAAAAAATTATAAATAGATACACTTCAGTGTATTTATCCGAAAAAAATGAAGACACTAACTTGAAAAGATATATGCACCCCTGTGATTATTACAGCATTATTTATATAGCTAAGATATGGAAACAACCTAAATGTCCATCAATAGATGAGTGGATAAAGAAAATGTAGTATGGGCCAGCCTGGTGGCATAGTGGTTAAGTGCATGTGTTCCGCTGTGGTAGCCCGGGGTTCAGATTCTGGGAGTGCACTGCCTCACCACTTGTCAGGCCATGTTGTGATGGAGTCCCATACAAAGTGCAGGAAGATGGGCACGGATGTTAGCCCAGGGCCAGTCTTCCTCAGCAAAAAGAGGAGGATTGTCACATTTTAGCACAGGGCTGATCTTCCTCACAAAAAAAAGGAAAGAAAATGTGGTACATATTTACAATGGAATATTATTCAGCAATAAGAAAGAAAAAATCTTGCCATTTGCAATGTCATGTATGGACCTTGAGGTCATTATGCTAAGTGAAATTACTGAGACAGAGAAAGACAAATACCATTTGATCTCAGTTATACATACAATCTGGCTCTTCAGTTTCTCACCAAACTGCCACTGACAGGCCGAGTTGAGTACCGGTTTTCTTTTTTCTTTTTTTTTTTTTGTGAGGAAGATCAGCCCTGAGCTAACATCCGTGCTAATCCTCCTCTTTTTGCTGAGGAAGACCAGCTCTGAGCTAACATCTATTGCTATTCCTCCTCCTTTTTTTCTTCCCCAAACCTCCAGTAGATAGTTGTATGTCATAGTTGCACATGCTTCTAGTTGCTGTATGTGGGACGCAGCCTCAGCATGTCCAGAGAGGCGGTGCGTCAGTGTCCACCCGAGATATGAACCCGGGCCGCCAGTAGCGGAGCTTGCGCACTTAACCACTAAGCCACAGGGTCAGCGCCAACATCTGTCTCTTCTTTATATGTGTCTGTCTACATGTATGTTATATGTGAACGGTATTTTACCTCTGGAGGGTATGGTCAAAATTAAGAGCTCTATTCAGTTAACTTGAAGTAAGTGCTTAGAAAAATTATTTCTAAATCCAAATGTTTTTCCAGTTAACATGATATGAAATAATATTTGGTAAATAAAAGCTTATTTAAGCTTGTTAGTTTTCAGCATTGGATATAACACAGACATACAGACTTTCTTTGTCAGATAGACAATCCTGATGAAGAATAAATTGATGAACTCACACTTCTCAATTTCAAGATTAATTACAAAGTCAAGAGACTGTGCTATTTTACAATACTAGAATAATCAAGAGACAGTGATATTTTAAAATGAATAGACACAGAGGTAAATGAAAAAACATGGAAAGTCCACACATAGACCTCTGCAAGTACAGACAACTTGATCATGGTCATGACAATAAATGCACTCCAACATAAAAAATAATAGAATTTTAGTCTTTAGTCTTTTAGTCTCTAGTCATCATCAACCATGATGATGATACAAAAGGACGACCCTATGGAAATAAATTAAGAAAGACACAAATTTTGCACCTTAGAAATAAATGTACTCAAAATCACTCATCAACTTAAATTTAAAATACAAAACTATAAAAATCATACTGGGAAATAGGAGAAAATCTTCATGATTTATAGTTTGATGACTTGTTTTCATATACAACACAAAAAGCAAAATCCATGAAGAAAAGAATTGATCATGTGGACTTGGTTAAATTTAAATTCTCCAATCTGGGAAAGACAGCATTCACAGAGTGGAAATACAAACTCCTGACTAAGATAATACATTTGTAAAACACATATCTGCAGAAAGACTTGCATGCAAATTATTCAAAGAACCAGTCAAACGCTGCAACAAGAAAACAAACTCCCCAAATTAAAATAAATAGACCAAAATATGAATAGACAAGTTACCAAAAATATATACATATACATGGGAAATAAGCATATATAAATTGCACAACAACAAGGAATTATTGGAAAATAAAATCCATTGTGCATTAAGAAAAAGCAAATTAAAACACTAATGAGATACTCTACTCTTCTACTAGAATAGCTAAAAACCAAAAACTGACAATACCAATTACTGGTGAGGATGTGGGACAATAGGAAATCTCATTCATTGCTGATGGGAATACACATAGTATAACCTCTTAAGAAGACATCTTATTAATTCTTGTGAAGCTAAGTATAGTGTCACTATATGATGCACCAATTGTGCACCAGTGTATTTCTCCAACTACCGTGAAAATATACATCCACACACAGACCCCTAAGAACATCTAAAAAGCAACTTTATTCACAATGACCAAAACCTAGAAGGAACCATGATATCCTTTAACAGGTGAATGACACCCAAGTGTGGGACACTGAGTGAAGATACTTGAGGAACTCATGGGCTACAGGCACAGGGTAAGGAAACACACGAGTTCAGACAGGGCCAAAAGGAACAGTAGATGAAAACAATGGTTGTCTAGATGGGCTGGAGGCATAGAGAACGTAGACAAAGACGAGCTGGCATGGGCTGAAGCACAGCTGACAGGCACACTCAGGGATGGAAAGGGATGCAGACACATGGAGTGAGAGAGACATGTGAGGTCTGGTATCAAATGTGGGCACAGGAGATAGAGACACTCGAGGAAAGATACCCGCTGCAAGTACGTGAGAGAATGAAATTAGGTGTCTGACATGGGTTTTAGAGAGATGGAATGGAGACTCATAGGGATTGCCATGGGCTACAGGAACAAGGAATGGAGACTTTTGAGAGGTGGTATGGACAGAGGGGAGAGAAAACATTGACAACACAAAAGGTCAGACGTGGGCTACAATCATATGAGAGGGTGACACTGGACAGAAGATATCAGCTTCAGGTAGAGGGATGGAGACACACGAAGGTTGGCATTGTTGCAGGCTCATGGGCTGGATATTCTATGGGACAGACATGGCTTGCAGCACAGAGTTTAGAAATACACTAAAGAAGAAAAGAGATAGCAGCTACATCTGTGCTTAGAAGGCAATGGTGTGTAGCCTTTAATGAATGTATGAATATGGAAGAAAGACAGGAAATCCATAATCTCAGCTTCTGTCTTAAGAATTAAAAGAGAATCACACTGGAAAAAGTACTGAATGGAAACAATAATAAAGATAAGAATCAATGAAATAGAAAAATATTAAAGAAACAAATCAGGCTAAAAGTTATTTTTAAAAATATTAATAAAGTTAATAAACCACTAGCAAAACTGATTAAGGAAAAAAAAAGAAATGAAACACAAATCACCAGTATCAGAAATCAAATAAGAGTTTTTGCGCCCAACGTGGGGCTACACTGGCTGGCAAGTTGCGTTCTTTGGCTGGAAGAAATACCTTCTCCTTGGATTACTGCAGTGGATGAAATATGGGAACCCCTGATGATAGCCAGCAAAATGTAAGACTTCTTACCACGTCAGCCTCCCGGAATCTCTACCTGTGGAGTCTGGTGGAAGGAAGTGGTGAGAAATATTTTCTCTTTCTCAATTTAGATTGGCAGGAGAAAATATTTGGGAAACTAGTTTCTTGTGCTTTTAGTGACTCTGGTAAATTTGATAGAGTACTCTTGGTTTTGATCTTGATCCATTTTCCTCCCAGAGATAGTCTCTGTTTTTCTCTTTTGTCTTTGTCTTTTGTATTGTGTGTCATAAGAAGGAAATACCATAGGGTAGGACACAGGCATAGGCCTCATAAGCCCACTGTCCGGGACTGCCCCCCAGGCTGGTGAGTTTGCGGGTCTCACCAAACTGGCATCTATTTAGACAAACTTTGCTGTGGGTTAATATGCACAGAAAGTGAAGATCATTGTGAAGGGCATTTTGGAAGCCAAAGAGGCAGCAAATTTGGTGGGCATGGGTCAAGAAGTTAAGAGCCATTAGGGCGCTCGCCACTTTCAGAAGACTCCCGTGACAGGATAATTTGGGTCACAGAACGGGGTAGACGACACACGTCCCCCGCCAACTGCAAGAAAATGTCCATGCAATGACGAGGTACTCTGTAAAGCACACAGTCCCCAACCCCATGGCACCTCCCCCCCAGGGTATTATTCTGACTCCAAGAGACCTAAGTCGTGGCTAAATCTGTCATTGTGCACATAAGAAAAAAACCGGATGAGGTTTTTCCTTCTGCCTTGTTCTGTGTCCTGAGACATCTTGGCTTTGTGCCAAGTGGGAATATTCTTCTTGGTCTCCACCATATGGAAGGTGCATTTACCGGGGTGCCCCTTGGTGGCCAGTCGAGTAGACTGGGGTTCCGACCTGTCTCTTGTCCGGCTGTGTCAAGCTCTCAGGGGAGTTTGTCATAAAGGGCCCAGTCCATAAGGGATTTTGTCGTCTTAACCTTCGTTGCTTGTTAGTGCTGGAAAAATCCCATTCCAGTATCGCCTTCCCAGTGTCACAGATTAGCGGGTCTGTGACTGGAGGCGTCCCACACTACTGTGGGAGACTGGAGACACAGTTTTCACTACACCATCCTTACCGCCTGTGCAATGAAGGTCTTTACTTTCTCTGAATATCTTTGGGAGTGAATTCTGTGGGTCATAGGGGTTACATAATCTGTGTACTCACCAGGGACGCCTCTTGGGTCCATGGTAAAGATTTATTCTAAGCGTGGAAAGTTACCTCTGGGTCTTTCCTTAAAAAGGCTTATTGGAATAAATAAATTGGAATAAATATACTATTGGAATAAATATACAAATGAAGATCCTACACGTCAAGGGCCCGACGACAGATCCTTTGAATTGGGAAAACTTCTAAATTGGGGGAAAAATATATTTTGAGAGCTCTCACACAATTGTTTAATTGGTACCTAAAAAAAGGCCAGAAAAAGGAAGGGAAAAATTTAAATAACCTTAAGACCTTGACTCAGGTTACAATTGAATTGAGAACATGTAAAAGTGTAAGTGTTGATATGATTATAAAGGTTGGAATGTTTGAGCTAATTTTATATAAAGAGGTTACATCAACTTTGCCTGAGTATGTTTTAAAATGTCTGACTGGGAATGCTTCCCTTGTCCAAAATTAGAAGACCAAGACCTATTGATAAAAATCTTAATGATAACTATGTTTAAAGGTATAAGAGGTGATGAAATTTACATGAACTTTTGTACAAAACACTGATGTTATTTCTATTACAGAACTGGTTAACAAAAATAGTAATTTAAATGATGGCTACTTTTATCTAATGTCTTATGAAGTCTTATAGGCAATCTAAATAATTATTGGGAACAAGTAACTAAATAGATGTGAAAAAGATGAATGTTGGGCGAACTTTAAATAATAATTATGTGTTACGGTGGTTACAGCTTCCAAACTCTTTTTGGTGACTTAAAACTTTAGAATTTTGCTAAATTTTGTGATAAAAATTCACTGAGTATAATCATTTCCAAATAAGATAATATATTAGACATTGATTGGTAAATGTACGTTTGTATACTTTTGTCTTTTCGTTACAGGAAAACAAAAAGGTGTTTTGGGTCTATTGGTAAACATGTTTTATTAAAAGATTGTACTATAAAGTAACATATTTCTAGAAGTTATGAAGTGTTTATAAATTTTCCAAGCCACAATATACCAATGTAAAAGAAAGTTTGTAATGGTTTACTTAGTTTTTACTTACAAATTGGGGTTTCGAAGAGTTAAAATTTCTAATTAGTATATGTGATTGAAGCTACTAAATATTAAGAAAAATATATCTGTGTACAAGGAAAGTAAGATGTATAAAGAAGGAACAAAGACTGGAGATATTTTATTTGCTTGATTAAGAAAGATAAAATTGTCTTCAAGTACTAGGAGGGAAAAGAAAGACATGGGACAAATTCTGATTGTAAAAAGAAAGTTATAGGTTTGTGGAAGAGGAATTCTGGAAAAGGAGTTTTTGTATGGTCAAGTTGGCTAAGATTGAAATGAATTTAATAAAGTTAATGAATTTTAATATCAGAAGGAAGCTGGTACAAAATTATAATTTGGTCTTCTTTCTCTTAAAAGGATAATTTTCTTGAACTTGATAAAGAGGTTATAAAAGATTTTTCTTTACCTTTGGGTAAGTCTACCTAAAAGACAGAAAAAAAAATGTTAAAATAATTTCCTGTGTTCGAAAAACTGAGGTCTCTCTATTAAGGTTTTCGGACTGTTAATGCTCTCTTTGCTTTAACGTTATCTATTTTTGACAAGCTCCCCAAAATTCATATCTTAAATAAAGTCATTTTTTTATTTTTTTTCTTTGAGAATTTTCAAAGGGCCCTGGAACTTCTCAAAGAAATTTGCTCTCTTCCTATAAGGGGAAAGATACTAAATTTATTAGGCTTATTCAGTATGTTAAATTACATGGAAAGCATTGTCAGACAAGTGATGATAAGTCTGCTTAGGTGCTATTATGTGGGCAAATGTTATTGACATAGGTGTTTTAAAATTGTATAACATTACTGAAATTCTGATCTATCCTGATTATCAGTCATGATTCTGGTTATTATTATTTTAAAGTGTTGTATGTCACAAAATTAACCAAATTTCTCTGTCAATTGCCATTTTGAGGTCTTGTAGTTTACAGACTTATTTCTTTGCTCTAATGCTTTTGCAAAATATTTCAACTTCAGAAAAATTCATGGACAGGACTCTGATATTTACACTGGAGTACAGGTTTCTGACAAACTTTCTGATCATAAAACTGAACTTGGTAAGAAATTACAGAAATCTGATGGAAAGACTGATAACTTCATGAAGCTGCTAACAGAAAGATTGGGATCAAGAATGGATTACACAGGACTGAATGAACTGATAAGGATAATTATAATTTTTATGATTTTTCATTTGAAGTATTGTTGAATTTTTAATTTTTTGTTTTTTCAAAGTTAAGGAAAACTTTTTCTCTTTTCTCCTGAGCTAGCTATGACATAACAATTTGGTAAATTATATTTTTGTAAGTAAAATTGAAATATTTCTCTTTTTCTCTCTATCTGATCCCTTGAATTTGGAAACCCTTAGTAAGTGAGTATTGTTGTTTTCATGGCAATATAGTTATTTGCATAAGTTCAATAAGAATCTGTTCTCCTTATAACAGGACACAATTGGAAACACTGGTTATATTACCAAGGCTGTGACTGGAAGATCATATTTGTGATATAACCATGCAGCTTTTGAGGAATGATGATTGGACTTCATGGAAGAAAGACACGTGGAAATATTGGCCTGGTACCTTATGTTCCAAGCAGCACTTACCAGGATAAGTAAAGAATGTCACTTATCTGGCAAAAACAAGGAACCTCGAAATATTTTGGGGGAACCTCGGAAGTGAGGAATTCACCCAAGTCTGTAGGTATTACAGGCAAAGTCTGATGATAAAATCCTTAGCTTGTTTTTTCTTGTGTGGAGAGGCCTTTAAAGTTCAATCTGAGATTACTTATAAAAAGTTCCAGCAAAGCAGATTTAAAAGAGCCTATGTGAGCAATTGCTACTCTTGCTGTAATTATGTAAATAATTGGACCAACACTATTGGAACTAGACATTTTGCAAACGACTTAGTTTTAATTTGTCTATCTTTGATAAAAATGAGGGTGATCTTAGAAAGAAAAATTATATTTCAGTAAAAAACATAGTGTACATTTGCAGATATTAGATCCTAGTTTTGTTAATTGTCTTTTAAGGTTTTTGTTTTATATTTGTTGACTGGACTGGATCCTGATTTCTTCTAGTCTACTAAAATATCTGGCTACAGATGTCCAAACTAACGTTTTTCATTTTTTCCATCATTTTCATTTGGAATCACTAAAAACTGTACCTGCCCTTTTTCCTGAAGCCTTACAAACTGAAGCTGAAGGACTTCATATAAACTTAAGAGATTACCCGATGACATTATCAGAGACATTTTAAACTGCAAAAGATGCTTTGATGCTGACATCTAAAAATCTTCTTAACTAGCTGTCCCCTATACTCAGAAACTGCTTTACAACTTGCTCCAACCATTAACCTTGTTTTTCTTTCGTTTACATAGAAATGCTTCCATTAAATACTTGATTGCTTCCTTTCACAATATAGGAGTAACCGTGAGAGCCCACCTGCATCACCACCTTCTATAATGAACTTAATTGAAGTGATCTATTATCAGGACTAAGAAATGTGTTCAGCGAGATGAAACAATCTACCAACTCAGCTTCTGGACTATGAAACTTCTTTAATTTTCAAAATGATTGTGAATCTTCTAGGGAAGTTTCAGAGGAGGGAACTGACGGTGCTCAGGGCAAGCTACCCCAGGAGGCACCACTCTGGTATGCAGATTATTTCTAGCTGAAGACAATAAGGACTCAGAGAACTCAGGAAGAATATTTGAGTTTCCCCTCCCAAACTGCCTAAAGAATTTAAAACAAAAGATCTGTTTCAGGAAGGAGTTAGTATCATGATGGCTGTAAAAATAATGTAGGATAGTGGTTACAACAGGAAAGGCACCAAGCCCCTTTTATCAAATACTCTATCTCTCCCTGACCACATTATCTATAGATGACCCTGAGAAGAGTTGTCAAGCAAACATTTGCATTTCTATCTCCATGTGAGTTGCCTCTTGCCATCTGAGGTCCAAGACCATTACCCACCCCCAACAGCTTCCTCGTCTTTAACTGCAATACTTAAGGGGGCAGCTTAGACAGAGGGACGAGTTGCTAATTTCTGAGTTTCTCCCATGTATACATGTTATTAAACTTGGTATTATTTTCTCCTGCTTAAAAAAAAAGAAATCAAATAAGAAGAAATCTCTACAGAATGCTTAGATCTTAACGAGATACACCATTTTGTGAAATACTTAGGACTGTGAATTAGACAACAAAGGTCAAAATTCACTTTATAAAAAACCAATATACTGAAACTGACACAAAAATAACATAAAATAGGAAAACTCACATATCTATTAAATAAATTGAATTGTTAAAACGTCAAGCCAACTAACCAACAGAAACAACAAACACTTTCCACAAGCAAAACTCTAAGTCTGGGACTATTAACTATTCCAGACAATAGAGGGAGGAAGGAAGGAAAGGTTCAGATTCTAGATTAGACTGAACACAAAACTAATAGAGATTTTATTCACATTGAATACAATACAGAGAAGATTCTTTACCACACAGGACCTCTGAAGTCATCTTTCCGCTATACTACCCAATAAGTTGAACCTAGAGAAGAACTGGAGAAAAAAAGCACTACACTTATTAAATATTTTTAACACAGTAAAGAAACTGAGGTTATCTAAACTGAAGAGGAAAATGTTAATAGGTGACAATTACCATCTTCAATGTATGAGGAAGTCCAGAGAAGGCTAAATTTAAAAAGTGGATATAAAGTGAAAATTATTTAAATAACACAAAGAAAAATTTTATTATATGGCAAAGTAATGTAGCAGACAATCAACCAATAAATAAAAAAACAATTAATGTATATCATTGATTAGAGATATTAATAATCAGAAGAACTGATTTCTGGAGGTTGTGGAGTCTTTGTCCCTGGAAACTTGTCAGAAACAAACATTAAGCCATTTTTCCTGGGTAGACTTTAGACCTTCTCCTGCTGGGGCTCAAGATTCCTTCAAGTTTATTCTGTAATTTTAATCTACTGTTAAATTAAATGAGAGAAGGCATGGTGAGGTCAATTATGAGTGTGCTCTGGGGGGT
Source organism: Diceros bicornis minor (assembly GCF_020826845.1). Lineage (NCBI taxonomy): Eukaryota > Metazoa > Chordata > Mammalia > Perissodactyla > Rhinocerotidae > Diceros > Diceros bicornis. The sequence continues at coordinate 2,920,148 of NW_026691418.1, forward strand.
TCCTTAGAGGCGTTGTGGAGAAAGAGTAAACACCTGGGATCCCGTAGGGCTCTGAGAAGCAGAGAAATAAAAGTATGTAAAGGGCTTGAGACACATTGGGACCTTAGTAAATAACCATTGTTATCAGTAATAATTCGTTTCCAATAGTGTAAGTAAAGTTGGCTATTCTGTCAAAAAAACCTCACTCAAAAATGTCTTAATTGACTGAGGATTAAAAAATCAAAGATGGTTTTGTTTTTACTATTCTTTCCTTGCCAGGTAGGGCCCAAGGGAAGCAAGCAAAGGAATTGTGTGACACTTAGGAGAGTCACAAACCCTGAACTCAGAGTAATGTTTGCTTTAGCCCCTGAAAATTCAGGAGCCTCTAGATCCAAATGCCAACACATTCAAGTTGTTGGTGAATCTTGATTACGATTTTGATACTTTTGGCTGTCTGCTCAAGCAAAGCATCCTTTGAAACCTAGGGTTTCTAAGCCAGTGGTTCTCAATGTGTGGCTGGTCAGCAGCATCACCTGGGAAACCGTCAGAGACATAAATTCTCGGGTCCCCTCATCCTGCTGGATCACAAACTCTGGGATGGGCTCAGCACTCTGTGTTGTAGGGGACCTCCACACGGTTCTAATGTACACTGGAGTTCAGGAACCACTGTCTTAGGAGAAACCAGTCCTAGGTACAACATAGGGTTAGCAAAGATTCCTCTCTCACGAGGGCTTCTCCTGAGGCCCCATGGCCAAAATAAGGATTCCCCTTTATGGCCAAAGGAAGAACTCCTATGGCTCAACTCAAGGCAGCCATCTTCAGGAATTTTTCCAATATGACCAGGAGCTCTGAAATGTCGACTCAAAAAAGAAAAAAATATAAAAAATTGACTCAACATTCAAGAAATTTTCCTGCTTCAGATTGAGTGTGAAGTAGCTGAAATAGAGAAATTTTTCCCAGAACACTGATCTGTCATTTCTTGATGGAATCCACTGAGTTCTTTCAATGGAACTAAAAAATGACCAGGAAGGTTATGGTTAGTCTGATGTGTAAGAGGAGGAAGAAAACACAAAGATAAAGGAAACAAACAAACAAACAAACAGGAGAGAGGGAGAGTAAGGAAGGGAGATAGAAACAGCGACCATCAGTCAGAGGTAGTGAGAGGAGGGGGAAAGGAAATAGAAGATGCAGAGGGAGAGAAGCAGGTGCCGCTCTGTAGGAAACATACCTGTGGACACTGTGCACATGTGGCTTTCATAGAAAGGTGTAAGGTTTCTAAAAAGCAAAGAAAATAAAAACAAATCCATCCAATTTAGTAATTTGTCCTAAATTTAATTGATCAGGTCTGATCACTCTGATGTCTTCCTTCTCCTTTATTTCATCCATGTCTCAAATTCTATGTCCTACCCTTGTCTAAGGCTTCAGAAACACACCACAATTCAAACCTTCACAAGGTGAACTTTTTAAATCATTTCAACTTCTTCCTTGCCCTTCTGCACAAAATAGATGCCCTACAGTGTTAGCTTACATTTCGGTGCCTTTCAATAAAACTTTAAAAAACTTTATGCTTAAAAGTACAGTTTTAGATTTACAGATAATTGAACAGATAGTACATAGAGCTCCATACACCCACCACACTGCCTCTCTCCTCTCTCCCAAGCCCCGTTTCCTCTATTATTAACACCTTGCATTAGTGTGATACGTTTGTTATAATGAGTGAACAATATTGAAATGTTGTTATGAACTATAGACTCTAGTTTAAGGGTCACACTTTGTGTTGTACGGTTCCATGGGTTTTGACAAACATATAGTGACATGTAGCCACCATTATGCACAGAAAAGTCTCACTACCCTAAAAATCCTCTGAGCATCAGATTATCCCTTAGTCGCTTTTTAATATATTAACAATTGTCAAAATAACATAAATTTTTATGACGAAAAAAGTTCCACAAGTGCTAAGTTCTGTTAGTCTCACTATTATGATCACTATTAGAAATAATGAAAAAAATGAACCCCTATATAAATAGAAAAATCGTAGAATTTTAAGGATAAAAAAGATCTGGAAGATTAGGAAATCCCACATTCTTCAAGACTCTGCCCTCCAGTCTCTCAGCTTTCTGTGTCATCTATCTGCCGACTCCGTTGAGGAGAAAGAAAGAAATTGATAAAGAAAAACAAAGCAAAGAACAAATTTGGGTTCTAAGTAGTCTTCTTGAGCGAAATTTAATCACGTATGGATTCTTCTTTATTGCATATTTGCATCAGGAACATAATTACTAGCTAGAGCCTAATTTGAGAATATTCATTATGAGGGAAAGATGTGATATCGAAGAAGAGAACGGAATTCACTGAGGTTTTACTCTTGGGACATTTGTAGGATTAAGTCAGGACATGCTGTGAGAGTGATAAATAAGTTCTATATATTTTTATTCTCCAAGACCATGGATTTCAGCCACACTTTATACCCATGTACTTTGCAACAATGAAAAACAATTAAACACTGACCTTGAATATTTTGCCCTCAGATTCATTAGTCTTTAAAATATAAATTGAGCAATTTTAATTTAGATGAGCGAAAGACTGTGGAGACTTCTAGAATGTCACCTTGCATCCTTTGGAAGTGAAGAATTGACTTTATAAAGCATTTCTATTCCTTCTCATACCTTGACGATAGTGCTACTGTGATTCTGTTTTAAAGAGGATAATGTCAGGCTTTATTTTGATTTACACCTTTTTGTTTTTAGTACATTTACTTAATATTTCTCAGTGTCTTGAAAACTTTTATCATTAAGCTCAACCTTCATTTAAATCACCAGACCTATTTGAAGGCGACATGAACATTTACTTGCAAACTCCTCAGAAAATTACTAATTGAACCTTCAGATCATCCATTGTAGAACTCAAACTGGATTTCTCAGGCCCCTCAAAAGGGCTCATAACTATGTGTTTGTACATTTATCTGGGAAGATACTATCTGAAGATAATTGTTCTTCCCAAATGCTTTCTTTACCTCAAACAGCGATACTCCCAAAGTTTTAATGAAAACGTGGCCAATTTGGTGAAAACCAAGTGACTTGTTTGTTTTAGCATGCCAATGAGATTAAGAAAAAAAGTATTTAATTATTGTTATTGATTATAAAAATCAGAAATTAAGCAAACAAACTTCTTTGTCCAAAGACATTTCTGCGAGTGAAATCGTCGGAAAAACTGACAGCTAGCTTCCCGTTTTAACCAAGAAATCATAAGAAATGTAATACCATGGGCAAACACTTGAGCGTTGTCACCTGCATGAGTCCCCAATGCTATAGCCCCATCAGGGCCACAAATCAAGGGAAGGAGCCGGCAGAGGGGAGACAGCTGTGCCCTCAGCATCCTTCCTTCCTGGGTCAGAACACGGTCCCAGCTGCTTGCTGTCTAGTTTTCTGGGGAAGCAGAGAATTCTTCTGGGGACACGACACATCAGGTGTTAAGGATGTCATCGTTCTTTTTGAAACAAATGTTAGTTCATGTGACACACTTCTCAGGACAGGAGGAGCCGCCTCAAGGGAAGACAGATCTTCTCCAGGAGCTGACGGTCATCCAGGGACAGCAGAGTCAAGAGCAGCAGAGGGACAGCCCGCTCCCACTCTTCCTCTCAGGGACACCTCAGTCCCCAACCCCTCCTGCGCCCACCCCAGCAGTTCCCATTGAATCCTCGGAGACGCCCGAGCATGCGTAGGACGGGCTCTCAAAGCAGCAGAGGGGCCGGCGTGCTGGAGAGCCCCGGAGAGTGTGCACTGGAGGCGGCGTCCCCGGTGTGGACGTGGCTACCTCGGAGGTTTGTGTGGGGGGATTGGTGATTTCTGGATCCTTCTTCCAGGATTTTCAGCCCTGGGGAGCTCTCCTTTCTGTACTGTGAAGGAACGCTGGGCAGGAGCAGTGCCGATGTAAGCGGTGGGCAGCAGGCTCAGTGTGGAGATCTCTGCTGCAGATGGCGGGAGCACAGTGTTGGGGGCGGGGGCCAGGGCTGCAGGAGGGCTGCTCCAGGCGGAGGAGCCCAACTTTGTCCCTTGGAGGAACAGAGGAGCGCCGCATGGCAGGCTGGTCCCTCTGCCTTGGCTGGGCCCCACCACAGCGGGGCCTCCTGCCCACCCAGCAGAGGTGCAGCGGGCGGCAGGGAGTCGCCTGCCCTCTGGACGAGCCCTTGAGTTCATGCCACCCGGGACCCTGTCTAGGCCAGGTCGGGATATCTCCCGGTGAACACGGCCCTTCATAAGATGGCCTGAGGTCAGCACTCCTCTGTCTGACTCTGCTCAGGCTATTGGGCTCCTCATTGCGTTCTTTAAACAAATAAATATTCTTACTTCCTTGGGACCACTTTTATAGAAAAGCCTAATCCCATTAATAGTTTCTGATAGTTGACTGTATATTTGCAAGGCGAACTTTGAAGCCTGTGAGTTATTGTAAACTGCATTTAATGAAAGGAGCTTTAAACAATCTTTGGTGCAAATTATGTAGCTTCCTAATAATAACTCACATTCTGTTAACATAGACTGATGACTGATCAATTGATGATTGACACAATGTGTAGGGAATTTTGGTATCAGTGGAAAGATTTTTCTTGGCAGTTGGTGATAGAATTGAACTCGGATAAGGAGGAGGTTTTTAGAAGTAGTATGTAGTGTGTGTTTTGTCTCTATATTCATTTACAGTTGTAAGAATTTAGATTTGGAAAGCTCATAGAACAGGAATTTTCAAATTTTGATTTGACTGATAGGGTGAAAAGTCAAAAGGCCAAATACGGTAGGATTTCATTTATATGATATTCTAGAAAAGATAAACCATAGGGAAAGAAAACAGGTCGTTAGTTGCCATTAGTTTTAATAATCATTAGTTTTAATATTTCTGATAAAAAAATAGATTACAATGATAGCATCCTAATTATGCTTTTGGATGATACGAGAATTTAACAACCTATTAAATTCTGCAGTAGGAACAAATGATATGTTGGTTATTAGTGTCTTTGAAGTGTAAGTATTGTTGGTAATGAATATAAATGAGATTTTTCGGATTGTGAACTACTGATTTTTTTACTAGATCCTGTTGGACGTGGCATATTACAAGCTTCAAAAGGCTCTTTAAATTATTGTAGCAGGTTGAAGCTATTAAATTGTAATGTAAGATCTTTATAGATGAAACAGGCAAAAATACAAAAATCCATTCATCATTTTATCTTTGTTAAAAAAATGAAGTAAATCTTACCATATACATGAATGACTTTTGGCTAGACAGACCTGAACTTGACAAGATGGACTCATTAGTGTTGGGGGAAGAGGGAGACTCTCCCTCTGCCCTTTTTTTTTAAGGTTCTTATGGCTGGGCAAATAATTAACAAGACAGGTTAGCAGGAGAAAATAATATCAAGTTTAATAACATGTATACATGGGAGAAAGCAGGGACACTGCGTTTTTTAACACAGTAGCAGAAATTTTCGTCTTAAATACCATGTTCAGCCAATGACAAAGGAGGATGTTGGGGTTGGGAGTGTCAGTTATAGGAGATTACCACTAAAGCACAGTAAACAAGAGTAAGGTTATTATGTAGATTTAATGCCTCACCTTCAACATTGATAAGCCTCTAGAAATGAGGCCATCCCCCCCTCTTTCTAAAACAGAGAGGGAGATACCTTTAGAAATGGAGATTTTCCTTATAAATGTAAATGATTGTCTGGCAACTCCTCGCAGGGCCATCTAGAGAATGTGGCCAGAGAGACAGAACTTCTGATAAGAGGGGCTTGTTGGTGCCTTTTTTATTGTAACCTCTATCTTACATTATCTTTATAGCCATCATGATAGATCTGTTCCAGGGAGGAGCCACCATGTCAAATTTTTTAGGCAGTTAGTGGAGGAGGTCAAATGTCCCTCAGAGAAAACAATCAAGGTAAAGAGATATATTTTAGGATGGCCAAATCTTGATCTCCCACAGTCCCGCCTTTGAAACTAAAAGTTTCACAGTCTTTTTGAAACTTAAAGAAGTTTTATTGTCTAGAAGCCGAGTTGGTAGATTGTTTTATCTCACCGAACAAATTTTTTAGTCTTGATAATAGATCAGTTTAATTAAGTTTATTTTAGAAGGTGGTGATATAGGTGGGCTCTCAAGGTTATGCCTATATTATGGAAGCAAGCAATCAAGTATTTGATAGAAGTATTTTTATGTAAACAAAAGAAAAACAAGGTTAATGGTTGGAGTAAATTGTAAACCAGTTTTTGAGGTCAGAGGACAGTCAGTTAAGATGATTTTTAGATGTCAGCGTCAAAGTATCTTTTGTAGTTTAAAATGTCTCTGATGGTGTCGTTAGGTCATCTCTTAAGTTTATATCAAGTTTATCAGCTTTAGTTTGTAAGGCTTTAGGAAAAAGGGCAGCTTTTGTTTTTAGTGATTTTAAATGAAAATGATGGAAAAAATCAAAAACGTTAGTTTGGACATCTGTAACCAGATATTTTAGGAGACTAGAAGAAATCAAGATCTAGTCTAGTCAATAGATATAAAACAAAAATCTTAAAAGACAATTAACAAAACTAGGATCTAATATCTTTAAATGTATATTATAGTTTTTATTGAAATATAATTTTTTTTAATCACCCTCATTTTTATCAAAGATAGTCAAAATAAAACTAACTAGTTTGTAAAATAAGTCTAGTTCTAATAGAGTTGGCCCAATTATTTATATAAGTATAGTAAGCCTAGCAATTGATCACATAGGCTCTTTTAAATCTGCTTTGTTGGAACTTTTTATAAGGAATTTCAGATTTAACTTTAAAGGCCTCTCTAGGCCAGGAAAGCCAAGCCAAGGATTTTGTCATCAGACTTTGTTTGTAATTTCTATAGATTTCGGTGAATTTTTTTTTGAGGTTTTTCTAAAATATTTTGAGGTTTTTTGTACTTGTCAGATAAGTGACTTTTTTATTTATCTTGGTAAGTGTTGTTTGGAACAGAAAGTACTAGGCCAATATTTTTATGTGGCTTTATTTTATAAAGTCTAATCTTTATTTTTCAAAAGCTGTATGGTTATATCGTAAATATGATGTTTTAGTCACAGCCTTGGTAACATAAAAAGTGTTTTTAATTGTGTCTTGTTATAAGGAGAACAGATTTTTATTGAACTTATGTAAATAACTATATTGCCATGAAAACAACAATATTTACTCACTAAGAGTTTTTAAATTTTGGAGGGATCAGGTAGAGAGAAAAAGAGAAATATTTTAATTTTGTTTATAAATGTATCATTTATCGAATTGTTATGTCATAGCTAGCTCTGGAGAAAAGAGAAAAAATTTTCTTTAAATCTGAAAAAAAATATTAAAAATTTAGCAATACTTTAAATGAAAAATTATAAAAATTATAATCATCTTTATCAGTTTATTTAGTCTTGTGTAATCAATTCTTGATCTCAATCTTTTTGTTAGCAGCTTTATGAAGTGATCAGTCTCTCTAACAGATTTCTGTAATTTCTTACCCAGTTCAGTTTTATGATCAGAAACTTTATCAGAAACCTGTACTTCAGTGTAAATGTCAGTCTTTTTTATGAATTTTTTTGAAGTTGGAACATTTTGCAAAAGCATTAGAGCAAAGAAATAAGTCTGTAAACAACAAGACCTCAAAATGGCAATTGACAGAGAAATTTGGTTAATTTTGTGACATATAACACTTTAAAATAATAATAACCAGAATTATGACTGATAACCAGGACAGATTAGAATTTTAGTAATGTTATCCAATTTTAAAACACCTATATCTATACCTGCAGTTCTGAGTGTGCCCTGCCCTGCCTGGCTCTCGACTCTTCATTTTTCTTGCCACATCTGCATCTGTGGGTGCCATCCACCTGTCTTTCTCAGCACCTGAAACTCAACGAGAAGCGTACACTGGCCTTGCCTCCCTGGAGTCTTCAAGGGCGCCCTGCTCTATGATCACGTCCTTTGGGGCATTAGCTATAAGTAGACTGTCCATGGTGGCTATCTGGCTGGTGGCTCACCCTGCCTGGATGCCAACCTGGTTTGCACCCTTCTCCTTGAGTGAGTAGTGGACACCCACCCCAGCCTGCAGAGACTCCTGCCTGGGCTCTGCCAGTGAGCCTGGGGACCACAACTGTGAGTTTTGCAGGAAGAAGAGAGGAAGTAGTCCAAGCTCATACCCAACTATGTCTGGCCGTTACTCCTTTCCAATCTCTTCAGATACTTGACCTGGTCATTTCCTGGGAAAGTAACAGGTTTAAAACATGATTCCAGGCCGATGCCCACACCAGGGAGCAGAAGAACAGTCTGTCCCCATTAGTCCTGTTACCAGAGGGGCAGGAGCTGGGCAGGGAGCAGGACAGATGGAAAGACCAGTGCTGCTGCAGCTGCTGTACTTGTCCCTCACCCACGTGTACCAGGTTTCCAAATGAGCCTGTGGGGCCAACACAGGCCACAGAGGAAAGGCTAGAGAGAAGCAAAATCCTTCTTGACTCTTCTTTTGGGTGCCCACTGGGCTCAGTGGAGGTCCAAATGCTTACCCCATTTCTAAGGAAGTGCTTTTGTGGGTCTTCAGACCTAACCCCAGCTGATGGTCTCTGTCCTCAAGCCCCGGACAGAGGTGATGGTGCTCTGAGCTGACAGCTTGTGACAGCCCTTCAGGCCTGGCCTCTGAGGTCCTCTCTCATCTTAGGCAGAGTCCCCCTGAAGACGGTTCAGCCTGGGCCTCCTCCCAGCATTCATGCCTGGTGCTTGGGAAGCATGCACAGCCTCACACAGCTCCTTGTGGCCCTGAGGACCTGGGAGTTGGCCAGTCTCTGCCTTTAGAGCCTTGGGACAGGTGTCGGGTACCAATCTCTGTGAACTTTGAGCCCCAGGGATGCTCCACATGCCTCAGCTCAACCTCGCCCAGGGAACACAGAGGCACAATGCAGAGACACTGACAACTCACTCAAAAAACAATCTCTCTTTTGGACTTCGGAACCCATAGGCAAGGTGGGACCCCACAGCAGAAGAACCTCTCCTGGAGGGAGGAAACACACTACTATGGTCTGGTAGCTTGACAACACAAGAGTTATCTGGAGGGGAGAAAAACGTGGAAAGATCAGATGAGGGTGACTAAAAGCTGGTGTATAATGCACAGCTCATACACGTTTACAAAATTAACATGTCAGAACAAATTAGCCTTGGTTCTTACAGCTCCTCACAGAAATCCCTTCTGGGATTTACTTGCTGCTGTGGCGTCCAGGTGACCATCCAGAGCCCAAACGCAGCCCCGCAGGCTGTAGACATCAGACTGGAAAACCCTGCACCGTGGCATGGGAGGGCCACCGGGGGAAGATTTGAGCCCCTGGAGCCATTTATAATTTAGGAGAAACCAGCCATGAAGACTTGGACACCATCCTCAAGGGCAGTTCCTTGCCTTGGTCTGTGTGGACGCACGGTGAAGGAGGGTGCTCCTAGACCCCAGTGGGTGTCAGAGTCCCTGGCGCACACCAGGTGTTGTCCAGCCCGTCCCCAACACCTCCACTGGGCCTGATGGAAGAGGAGACCAGCAACCAGTGGGGTGCTTACCTGCTCCCCAAACCTGCTGGTCCAAGTTGCACTGCAGGGATTCCAAAAGAACAGAGGATGTTTTGGGGGGGAAAATAACATCTTCCATCTGTCATTCATTGCTCCTGACTAGACACATTTCATCTTTACAACTGAGACCAAATGTATGGTGAAGCAGTCCTGAGAGGAGAGGGGATGTTGGAGATGCATGACAGCTATTGTTGGGTTAGCCAGTGTCAGCAACACCAGAGCACCCTTCCTGTGACCCCATTCACTCCCATTCAGCTCTGGGCTCTCTGAAGTCCCAGGGAGCAGGGGCCAAGGCTGAGCCTTAAGAGTCAGACGGGCCCGACCCACTATGTGA